>NW_028125361.1:0-192917 GCF_965194825.1 Balaenoptera physalus
TTGGTTCTCCCTCTTCCCATTCATCCTCATTACAAATTGCCACGTGTATGGAACAGGAGGTTAAAGGTGCTGATTCTCCAAGTAGGGAGATTGCTATTAAAGTGGCTGGAATGGCGAATCCGAGCACAAGGACGTGAGAAATGAGGTGCGTTTTAGAATCCTTTCCCGATCACATGGTGTACCATCTTCTGGGTTTCAAATGCATGTTTTCGATGTAGGAAGATGCCCTTGAACCTGGAGATTTGGGACCCATGCGATGGGTACCACGCAGTATTATTTTAAAGGGTCTGCGTTTGCTCACCCAACCTCACCAAACCTCTCAGCCCCAAGAGTGTCCACCTTTATGTCTCATCCAGCTGTGTGTCTAGATACGATCAATCCAGGTTGCATCACAGCCTCTGAATGATTTTTGTACGTATTTCGCTCTCTTTCACTATCTTTGTTTCATGGGGTTTTAAAAGTAGTTTGTTTTTATAATGGGGTTTAGCTGCTTTTCACTGCTGTGTTTATGCCGATTTACACCCACTTGACACACTAACAGAGAGATTTCAATACATAGGTTTTAGATTCTTACTAGTCAGATATATTCTTGTGTGGTGAGTAGCGGGTGTTGAGTTCAGTTCTCTGAGCAAGGAGTAGTGCTTGTCTATTACATATTGGGTTTATGGAATGGTATCTGAGCTACTTTGAAACCCTTGTTTTATGCATCACCCTACCTCACGTTTCCCGTTAAGCAGCCATAGTTTGTTTTTTAAATGTGTGACTCTCTTCTGTTTGGTAAATCTGTTCAAGTGTAACGGTTTTTACATTCCCTCTATAAGTGATATCTTATGATAAGTGTCTTTTTCTGTGTGACTTATTTCACTTAGAATCGTCGTACCTAAATCCACTCATCATGCTGCTACTAGCGTTATGACATTGATTTCATGGCTGTTTCATACTCCACTGTACATAAGGATCACAACTTCTTTATCCATTTTTCTCCTTCCTGGGATATTTAAGGTGGAATGAAGTCGATGTTTCTGTCAACAGAGCAGCCCTAAACTTTGGGGTGCCTGTGTCTTGCTGATTTTTACTTTTCCCATTTTATGCACCCATGAGAGGAAGTACCCTATGCTCTCTAAGCTGTGTTTTTTAGATGTTTCAGGACACACCGTACACTTCTCCAGAGTGGCTGTTGGCAATTTACATCCCGCCCATCAGCGTAGCAAGGCTCCCATTTCTCCATGGCCTGTCTTGCATTTCTTGTTTTGACACTTTTTTCAGCATGGCCCTTTTGACCGATAAGAAGCGAGACTTCTTTGTAGCACTGATGTGCCTTTCCAGGTTGCTTGTTTGGCCAAAAAGGGCGTATGTGTTTTTTCCTGAATATATGCAGGAAAAAACGCATACGCACTTTTTGGCAAAGGGCATCATTGTCGACGTTTTGCCGTTTTTCATGTGCTTTAATGGCGATTCGCATCTACCTCCTGAAATCTGTTTCCTGCAATTCTGCCTTGATTTCAAATCCTCTTCGATGCCTTCCCTCAGTATATTTGTGGATGAGAGTTGTCATTTATAAGTCTGCAGGTTTGTAAATTGCAGTGCCCCAGAGCTCCATTTTTCAACTCGCTTTTTTGGGAGCTGTCCGCAAAAGTGCAGGATTGCTTCAGGCCCTGTTCTGGTTCCGGGTGGCAGGCTGAGCCAGTGGTTAACTCTTCTTCCTGATGGGAAAATAGAGTGACCTGTGCCGCTCCGAACACCTAGAGCTAGTCTCTCATTTGTTGCCCCTCTTCCCATTCATCCTCAGGACAAATTGCAACCTGTACGAAACAGGAGGTTAAAGGAGCTGATGCTCCAAGTAGAGAGATTTCTAGTAAAGCGGCTGTAATGGCGAATCCGAGCACAAGGACATGAGAAATGAGGTGTGTTTTAGAAACCTTTCCCGATCACACGGTGTACAATCTTCTGGGTTTCTCATGCATGTTTTCGATGTAGGAAGATGCCCTTGAACCTGGAGTTTTGGGACCTATGGGATGGGTACCACGCAGTATTACTTTAAAGGCTCTGCGTTTGCTCACTAACCTCACCAAACCTCTCATCCCCAAGAGTGTCCACCCTTGTGTCTCTTCCAGCTGCGTGTGTACATATGGTCAATCCAGGTTGTATCACAGCCTTTGAACGAATGTTTTAAGAATTTCTCTCTCTTTCACTGTCTTTGTTCCATGGGGTTTTAAAAGTACTTTATTTTTCTAATGGGGTGTAGCTGCTTTTCACTGCTGTGTTTATGCCACTTTACACCCACTTGACACTCTTACAGTGAGATATCAATACAAGGGTTTTAAGTTTCTTACTAGTCAGATATAATCTTGTGCGGTGAATAGGGGGTGTTGAGTCCATTTCCTGAACAAGAGTAGGTCTTGTCTATAACATATTGGGATTAAGGAACGGTATCTGAGCTAATTTGTAACCCTTGTTTTATGCATCACCGCACCTCACCTTTCCCGTTAAGCAGCCATAGCGTGTTTTCTGCATGTGTGACTCTGTATTGTTTTGTATTTCAGTTCAAGTGTAATGGTTTTTACATTCCCTCTATAAGTGATATCTTATGATAAGTGTCGTTTTCTGTGTGACTTATTTCATTTAGAATCGTCATAGCTATCTCCACTCATGATTCTCCCACTACCCTTATGACATTGAGTTCATGGCTCTGTGATATTCCATTGTACATATAGATCAGAACTTCTTTATCCATTTTTCTCTTTCCTGAGATATTTAGGTGGAATGAAGTGGACGTTCTTGTCAACAGAGCAGCCCTGAACTTTGGTGTGCCTGTGTCATGCTGATTTTTAGTTTTCCCAAATTATACACCCATGAGTGGAAGTGCCCTATGCTCTCTAAGCTGTGTTTCTTACATGTTTCAGGACACACCGTACACTTCTCCACAGTGGCTGTTGGCAATTTACATCCCGCCCATCAGCATAGCAAGGCTCCCATTTCTCCATGGCCTGTCCTGCATTTCTGGTTTTGACACTTTTTTCAGCATGGCCCTTTTGACCGATGGGAAGCGAGACTTCTTTGTAGCACTGAATTGCCTTTCCAGTTTGCTTGGTTAGCCAAAAAGGGCATATGCTTTTTTCCTGCGTATATTCAGGAAAAAACACATACACCCTTTTTGGTCAAGGGCATATTTGTTGAACTTTTGCCGCTTTTCATGGGCTTTAAAGGCGATTCGAATCTACCTCTTGAAATCTTTTTCCTGCAATTCTGCCTTGCTTTCAAATCCTCTTCGTTACCTTCCCTCAATATATTTGTGGACGACTGTTATCATTTATATCTCTGCAGTTTTCTGAATTGCAGTGCCCCTGAGCTCCATTTTTCAACTCGCTTTTATGGGAGCTGGCCGCAAAAGCTCAGAATGGTTTCAGGCCCTATTCTGGTTCCGGTGGGCAAGCTGATCCTGTGGTTAATTCTTCTTCCTGATGGGAAAATAGAGTGACCTGTGCCTGTCCCAAAACTTAGAGCTAGTCTCTCATTGGTTCTCCCTCTTCCCATTCATCCTCATTACAAATTGCCACGTGTATGGAACAGGAGGTTAAAGGTGCTGATTCTCCAAGTAGGGAGATTGCTATTAAAGTGGCTGGAATGGCGAATCCGAGCACAAGGACGTGAGAAATGAGGTGCGTTTTAGAATCCTTTCCCGATCACATGGTGTACCATCTTCTGGGTTTCAAATGCATGTTTTCGATGTAGGAAGATGCCCTTGAACCTGGAGATTTGGGACCCATGCGATGGGTACCACGCAGTATTATTTTAAAGGGTCTGCGTTTGCTCACCCAACCTCACCAAACCTCTCAGCCCCAAGAGTGTCCACCTTTATGTCTCATCCAGCTGTGTGTCTAGATACGATCAATCCAGGTTGCATCACAGCCTCTGAATGATTTTTGTACGTATTTCGCTCTCTTTCACTATCTTTGTTTCATGGGGTTTTAAAAGTAGTTTGTTTTTATAATGGGGTTTAGCTGCTTTTCACTGCTGTGTTTATGCCGATTTACACCCACTTGACACACTAACAGAGAGATTTCAATACATAGGTTTTAGATTCTTACTAGTCAGATATATTCTTGTGTGGTGAGTAGCGGGTGTTGAGTTCAGTTCTCTGAGCAAGGAGTAGTGCTTGTCTATTACATATTGGGTTTATGGAATGGTATCTGAGCTACTTTGAAACCCTTGTTTTATGCATCACCCTACCTCACGTTTCCCGTTAAGCAGCCATAGTTTGTTTTTTAAATGTGTGACTCTCTTCTGTTTGGTAAATCTGTTCAAGTGTAACGGTTTTTACATTCCCTCTATAAGTGATATCTTATGATAAGTGTCTTTTTCTGTGTGACTTATTTCACTTAGAATCGTCGTACCTAAATCCACTCATCATGCTGCTACTAGCGTTATGACATTGATTTCATGGCTGTTTCATACTCCACTGTACATAAGGATCACAACTTCTTTATCCATTTTTCTCCTTCCTGGGATATTTAAGGTGGAATGAAGTCGATGTTTCTGTCAACAGAGCAGCCCTAAACTTTGGGGTGCCTGTGTCTTGCTGATTTTTACTTTTCCCATTTTATGCACCCATGAGAGGAAGTACCCTATGCTCTCTAAGCTGTGTTTTTTAGATGTTTCAGGACACACCGTACACTTCTCCAGAGTGGCTGTTGGCAATTTACATCCCGCCCATCAGCGTAGCAAGGCTCCCATTTCTCCATGGCCTGTCTTGCATTTCTTGTTTTGACACTTTTTTCAGCATGGCCCTTTTGACCGATAAGAAGCGAGACTTCTTTGTAGCACTGATGTGCCTTTCCAGGTTGCTTGTTTGGCCAAAAAGGGCGTATGTGTTTTTTCCTGAATATATGCAGGAAAAAACGCATACGCACTTTTTGGCAAAGGGCATCATTGTCGACGTTTTGCCGTTTTTCATGTGCTTTAATGGCGATTCGCATCTACCTCCTGAAATCTGTTTCCTGCAATTCTGCCTTGATTTCAAATCCTCTTCGATGCCTTCCCTCAGTATATTTGTGGATGAGAGTTGTCATTTATAAGTCTGCAGGTTTGTAAATTGCAGTGCCCCAGAGCTCCATTTTTCAACTCGCTTTTTTGGGAGCTGTCCGCAAAAGTGCAGGATTGCTTCAGGCCCTGTTCTGGTTCCGGGTGGCAGGCTGAGCCAGTGGTTAACTCTTCTTCCTGATGGGAAAATAGAGTGACCTGTGCCGCTCCGAACACCTAGAGCTAGTCTCTCATTTGTTGCCCCTCTTCCCATTCATCCTCAGGACAAATTGCAACCTGTACGAAACAGGAGGTTAAAGGAGCTGATGCTCCAAGTAGAGAGATTTCTAGTAAAGCGGCTGTAATGGCGAATCCGAGCACAAGGACATGAGAAATGAGGTGTGTTTTAGAAACCTTTCCCGATCACACGGTGTACAATCTTCTGGGTTTCTCATGCATGTTTTCGATGTAGGAAGATGCCCTTGAACCTGGAGTTTTGGGACCTATGGGATGGGTACCACGCAGTATTACTTTAAAGGCTCTGCGTTTGCTCACTAACCTCACCAAACCTCTCATCCCCAAGAGTGTCCACCCTTGTGTCTCTTCCAGCTGCGTGTGTACATATGGTCAATCCAGGTTGTATCACAGCCTTTGAACGAATGTTTTAAGAATTTCTCTCTCTTTCACTGTCTTTGTTCCATGGGGTTTTAAAAGTACTTTATTTTTCTAATGGGGTGTAGCTGCTTTTCACTGCTGTGTTTATGCCACTTTACACCCACTTGACACTCTTACAGTGAGATATCAATACAAGGGTTTTAAGTTTCTTACTAGTCAGATATAATCTTGTGCGGTGAATAGGGGGTGTTGAGTCCATTTCCTGAACAAGAGTAGGTCTTGTCTATAACATATTGGGATTAAGGAACGGTATCTGAGCTAATTTGTAACCCTTGTTTTATGCATCACCGCACCTCACCTTTCCCGTTAAGCAGCCATAGCGTGTTTTCTGCATGTGTGACTCTGTATTGTTTTGTATTTCAGTTCAAGTGTAATGGTTTTTACATTCCCTCTATAAGTGATATCTTATGATAAGTGTCGTTTTCTGTGTGACTTATTTCATTTAGAATCGTCATAGCTATCTCCACTCATGATTCTCCCACTACCCTTATGACATTGAGTTCATGGCTCTGTGATATTCCATTGTACATATAGATCAGAACTTCTTTATCCATTTTTCTCTTTCCTGAGATATTTAGGTGGAATGAAGTGGACGTTCTTGTCAACAGAGCAGCCCTGAACTTTGGTGTGCCTGTGTCATGCTGATTTTTAGTTTTCCCAAATTATACACCCATGAGTGGAAGTGCCCTATGCTCTCTAAGCTGTGTTTCTTACATGTTTCAGGACACACCGTACACTTCTCCACAGTGGCTGTTGGCAATTTACATCCCGCCCATCAGCATAGCAAGGCTCCCATTTCTCCATGGCCTGTCCTGCATTTCTGGTTTTGACACTTTTTTCAGCATGGCCCTTTTGACCGATGGGAAGCGAGACTTCTTTGTAGCACTGAATTGCCTTTCCAGTTTGCTTGGTTAGCCAAAAAGGGCATATGCTTTTTTCCTGCGTATATTCAGGAAAAAACACATACACCCTTTTTGGTCAAGGGCATATTTGTTGAACTTTTGCCGCTTTTCATGGGCTTTAAAGGCGATTCGAATCTACCTCTTGAAATCTTTTTCCTGCAATTCTGCCTTGCTTTCAAATCCTCTTCGTTACCTTCCCTCAATATATTTGTGGACGACTGTTATCATTTATATCTCTGCAGTTTTCTGAATTGCAGTGCCCCTGAGCTCCATTTTTCAACTCGCTTTTATGGGAGCTGGCCGCAAAAGCTCAGAATGGTTTCAGGCCCTATTCTGGTTCCGGTGGGCAAGCTGATCCTGTGGTTAATTCTTCTTCCTGATGGGAAAATAGAGTGACCTGTGCCTGTCCCAAAACTTAGAGCTAGTCTCTCATTGGTTCTCCCTCTTCCCATTCATCCTCATTACAAATTGCCACGTGTATGGAACAGGAGGTTAAAGGTGCTGATTCTCCAAGTAGGGAGATTGCTATTAAAGTGGCTGGAATGGCGAATCCGAGCACAAGGACGTGAGAAATGAGGTGCGTTTTAGAATCCTTTCCCGATCACATGGTGTACCATCTTCTGGGTTTCAAATGCATGTTTTCGATGTAGGAAGATGCCCTTGAACCTGGAGATTTGGGACCCATGCGATGGGTACCACGCAGTATTATTTTAAAGGGTCTGCGTTTGCTCACCCAACCTCACCAAACCTCTCAGCCCCAAGAGTGTCCACCTTTATGTCTCATCCAGCTGTGTGTCTAGATACGATCAATCCAGGTTGCATCACAGCCTCTGAATGATTTTTGTACGTATTTCGCTCTCTTTCACTATCTTTGTTTCATGGGGTTTTAAAAGTAGTTTGTTTTTATAATGGGGTTTAGCTGCTTTTCACTGCTGTGTTTATGCCGATTTACACCCACTTGACACACTAACAGAGAGATTTCAATACATAGGTTTTAGATTCTTACTAGTCAGATATATTCTTGTGTGGTGAGTAGCGGGTGTTGAGTTCAGTTCTCTGAGCAAGGAGTAGTGCTTGTCTATTACATATTGGGTTTATGGAATGGTATCTGAGCTACTTTGAAACCCTTGTTTTATGCATCACCCTACCTCACGTTTCCCGTTAAGCAGCCATAGTTTGTTTTTTAAATGTGTGACTCTCTTCTGTTTGGTAAATCTGTTCAAGTGTAACGGTTTTTACATTCCCTCTATAAGTGATATCTTATGATAAGTGTCTTTTTCTGTGTGACTTATTTCACTTAGAATCGTCGTACCTAAATCCACTCATCATGCTGCTACTAGCGTTATGACATTGATTTCATGGCTGTTTCATACTCCACTGTACATAAGGATCACAACTTCTTTATCCATTTTTCTCCTTCCTGGGATATTTAAGGTGGAATGAAGTCGATGTTTCTGTCAACAGAGCAGCCCTAAACTTTGGGGTGCCTGTGTCTTGCTGATTTTTACTTTTCCCATTTTATGCACCCATGAGAGGAAGTACCCTATGCTCTCTAAGCTGTGTTTTTTAGATGTTTCAGGACACACCGTACACTTCTCCAGAGTGGCTGTTGGCAATTTACATCCCGCCCATCAGCGTAGCAAGGCTCCCATTTCTCCATGGCCTGTCTTGCATTTCTTGTTTTGACACTTTTTTCAGCATGGCCCTTTTGACCGATAAGAAGCGAGACTTCTTTGTAGCACTGATGTGCCTTTCCAGGTTGCTTGTTTGGCCAAAAAGGGCGTATGTGTTTTTTCCTGAATATATGCAGGAAAAAACGCATACGCACTTTTTGGCAAAGGGCATCATTGTCGACGTTTTGCCGTTTTTCATGTGCTTTAATGGCGATTCGCATCTACCTCCTGAAATCTGTTTCCTGCAATTCTGCCTTGATTTCAAATCCTCTTCGATGCCTTCCCTCAGTATATTTGTGGATGAGAGTTGTCATTTATAAGTCTGCAGGTTTGTAAATTGCAGTGCCCCAGAGCTCCATTTTTCAACTCGCTTTTTTGGGAGCTGTCCGCAAAAGTGCAGGATTGCTTCAGGCCCTGTTCTGGTTCCGGGTGGCAGGCTGAGCCAGTGGTTAACTCTTCTTCCTGATGGGAAAATAGAGTGACCTGTGCCGCTCCGAACACCTAGAGCTAGTCTCTCATTTGTTGCCCCTCTTCCCATTCATCCTCAGGACAAATTGCAACCTGTACGAAACAGGAGGTTAAAGGAGCTGATGCTCCAAGTAGAGAGATTTCTAGTAAAGCGGCTGTAATGGCGAATCCGAGCACAAGGACATGAGAAATGAGGTGTGTTTTAGAAACCTTTCCCGATCACACGGTGTACAATCTTCTGGGTTTCTCATGCATGTTTTCGATGTAGGAAGATGCCCTTGAACCTGGAGTTTTGGGACCTATGGGATGGGTACCACGCAGTATTACTTTAAAGGCTCTGCGTTTGCTCACTAACCTCACCAAACCTCTCATCCCCAAGAGTGTCCACCCTTGTGTCTCTTCCAGCTGCGTGTGTACATATGGTCAATCCAGGTTGTATCACAGCCTTTGAACGAATGTTTTAAGAATTTCTCTCTCTTTCACTGTCTTTGTTCCATGGGGTTTTAAAAGTACTTTATTTTTCTAATGGGGTGTAGCTGCTTTTCACTGCTGTGTTTATGCCACTTTACACCCACTTGACACTCTTACAGTGAGATATCAATACAAGGGTTTTAAGTTTCTTACTAGTCAGATATAATCTTGTGCGGTGAATAGGGGGTGTTGAGTCCATTTCCTGAACAAGAGTAGGTCTTGTCTATAACATATTGGGATTAAGGAACGGTATCTGAGCTAATTTGTAACCCTTGTTTTATGCATCACCGCACCTCACCTTTCCCGTTAAGCAGCCATAGCGTGTTTTCTGCATGTGTGACTCTGTATTGTTTTGTATTTCAGTTCAAGTGTAATGGTTTTTACATTCCCTCTATAAGTGATATCTTATGATAAGTGTCGTTTTCTGTGTGACTTATTTCATTTAGAATCGTCATAGCTATCTCCACTCATGATTCTCCCACTACCCTTATGACATTGAGTTCATGGCTCTGTGATATTCCATTGTACATATAGATCAGAACTTCTTTATCCATTTTTCTCTTTCCTGAGATATTTAGGTGGAATGAAGTGGACGTTCTTGTCAACAGAGCAGCCCTGAACTTTGGTGTGCCTGTGTCATGCTGATTTTTAGTTTTCCCAAATTATACACCCATGAGTGGAAGTGCCCTATGCTCTCTAAGCTGTGTTTCTTACATGTTTCAGGACACACCGTACACTTCTCCACAGTGGCTGTTGGCAATTTACATCCCGCCCATCAGCATAGCAAGGCTCCCATTTCTCCATGGCCTGTCCTGCATTTCTGGTTTTGACACTTTTTTCAGCATGGCCCTTTTGACCGATGGGAAGCGAGACTTCTTTGTAGCACTGAATTGCCTTTCCAGTTTGCTTGGTTAGCCAAAAAGGGCATATGCTTTTTTCCTGCGTATATTCAGGAAAAAACACATACACCCTTTTTGGTCAAGGGCATATTTGTTGAACTTTTGCCGCTTTTCATGGGCTTTAAAGGCGATTCGAATCTACCTCTTGAAATCTTTTTCCTGCAATTCTGCCTTGCTTTCAAATCCTCTTCGTTACCTTCCCTCAATATATTTGTGGACGACTGTTATCATTTATATCTCTGCAGTTTTCTGAATTGCAGTGCCCCTGAGCTCCATTTTTCAACTCGCTTTTATGGGAGCTGGCCGCAAAAGCTCAGAATGGTTTCAGGCCCTATTCTGGTTCCGGTGGGCAAGCTGATCCTGTGGTTAATTCTTCTTCCTGATGGGAAAATAGAGTGACCTGTGCCTGTCCCAAAACTTAGAGCTAGTCTCTCATTGGTTCTCCCTCTTCCCATTCATCCTCATTACAAATTGCCACGTGTATGGAACAGGAGGTTAAAGGTGCTGATTCTCCAAGTAGGGAGATTGCTATTAAAGTGGCTGGAATGGCGAATCCGAGCACAAGGACGTGAGAAATGAGGTGCGTTTTAGAATCCTTTCCCGATCACATGGTGTACCATCTTCTGGGTTTCAAATGCATGTTTTCGATGTAGGAAGATGCCCTTGAACCTGGAGATTTGGGACCCATGCGATGGGTACCACGCAGTATTATTTTAAAGGGTCTGCGTTTGCTCACCCAACCTCACCAAACCTCTCAGCCCCAAGAGTGTCCACCTTTATGTCTCATCCAGCTGTGTGTCTAGATACGATCAATCCAGGTTGCATCACAGCCTCTGAATGATTTTTGTACGTATTTCGCTCTCTTTCACTATCTTTGTTTCATGGGGTTTTAAAAGTAGTTTGTTTTTATAATGGGGTTTAGCTGCTTTTCACTGCTGTGTTTATGCCGATTTACACCCACTTGACACACTAACAGAGAGATTTCAATACATAGGTTTTAGATTCTTACTAGTCAGATATATTCTTGTGTGGTGAGTAGCGGGTGTTGAGTTCAGTTCTCTGAGCAAGGAGTAGTGCTTGTCTATTACATATTGGGTTTATGGAATGGTATCTGAGCTACTTTGAAACCCTTGTTTTATGCATCACCCTACCTCACGTTTCCCGTTAAGCAGCCATAGTTTGTTTTTTAAATGTGTGACTCTCTTCTGTTTGGTAAATCTGTTCAAGTGTAACGGTTTTTACATTCCCTCTATAAGTGATATCTTATGATAAGTGTCTTTTTCTGTGTGACTTATTTCACTTAGAATCGTCGTACCTAAATCCACTCATCATGCTGCTACTAGCGTTATGACATTGATTTCATGGCTGTTTCATACTCCACTGTACATAAGGATCACAACTTCTTTATCCATTTTTCTCCTTCCTGGGATATTTAAGGTGGAATGAAGTCGATGTTTCTGTCAACAGAGCAGCCCTAAACTTTGGGGTGCCTGTGTCTTGCTGATTTTTACTTTTCCCATTTTATGCACCCATGAGAGGAAGTACCCTATGCTCTCTAAGCTGTGTTTTTTAGATGTTTCAGGACACACCGTACACTTCTCCAGAGTGGCTGTTGGCAATTTACATCCCGCCCATCAGCGTAGCAAGGCTCCCATTTCTCCATGGCCTGTCTTGCATTTCTTGTTTTGACACTTTTTTCAGCATGGCCCTTTTGACCGATAAGAAGCGAGACTTCTTTGTAGCACTGATGTGCCTTTCCAGGTTGCTTGTTTGGCCAAAAAGGGCGTATGTGTTTTTTCCTGAATATATGCAGGAAAAAACGCATACGCACTTTTTGGCAAAGGGCATCATTGTCGACGTTTTGCCGTTTTTCATGTGCTTTAATGGCGATTCGCATCTACCTCCTGAAATCTGTTTCCTGCAATTCTGCCTTGATTTCAAATCCTCTTCGATGCCTTCCCTCAGTATATTTGTGGATGAGAGTTGTCATTTATAAGTCTGCAGGTTTGTAAATTGCAGTGCCCCAGAGCTCCATTTTTCAACTCGCTTTTTTGGGAGCTGTCCGCAAAAGTGCAGGATTGCTTCAGGCCCTGTTCTGGTTCCGGGTGGCAGGCTGAGCCAGTGGTTAACTCTTCTTCCTGATGGGAAAATAGAGTGACCTGTGCCGCTCCGAACACCTAGAGCTAGTCTCTCATTTGTTGCCCCTCTTCCCATTCATCCTCAGGACAAATTGCAACCTGTACGAAACAGGAGGTTAAAGGAGCTGATGCTCCAAGTAGAGAGATTTCTAGTAAAGCGGCTGTAATGGCGAATCCGAGCACAAGGACATGAGAAATGAGGTGTGTTTTAGAAACCTTTCCCGATCACACGGTGTACAATCTTCTGGGTTTCTCATGCATGTTTTCGATGTAGGAAGATGCCCTTGAACCTGGAGTTTTGGGACCTATGGGATGGGTACCACGCAGTATTACTTTAAAGGCTCTGCGTTTGCTCACTAACCTCACCAAACCTCTCATCCCCAAGAGTGTCCACCCTTGTGTCTCTTCCAGCTGCGTGTGTACATATGGTCAATCCAGGTTGTATCACAGCCTTTGAACGAATGTTTTAAGAATTTCTCTCTCTTTCACTGTCTTTGTTCCATGGGGTTTTAAAAGTACTTTATTTTTCTAATGGGGTGTAGCTGCTTTTCACTGCTGTGTTTATGCCACTTTACACCCACTTGACACTCTTACAGTGAGATATCAATACAAGGGTTTTAAGTTTCTTACTAGTCAGATATAATCTTGTGCGGTGAATAGGGGGTGTTGAGTCCATTTCCTGAACAAGAGTAGGTCTTGTCTATAACATATTGGGATTAAGGAACGGTATCTGAGCTAATTTGTAACCCTTGTTTTATGCATCACCGCACCTCACCTTTCCCGTTAAGCAGCCATGGCGTGTTTTCTGCATGTGTGACTCTGTATTGTTTTGTATTTCAGTTCAAGTGTAATGGTTTTTACATTCCCTCTATAAGTGATATCTTATGATAAGTGTCGTTTTCTGTGTGACTTATTTCATTTAGAATCGTCATAGCTATCTCCACTCATGATTCTCCCACTACCCTTATGACATTGAGTTCATGGCTCTGTGATATTCCATTGTACATATAGATCAGAACTTCTTTATCCATTTTTCTCTTTCCTGAGATATTTAGGTGGAATGAAGTGGACGTTCTTGTCAACAGAGCAGCCCTGAACTTTGGTGTGCCTGTGTCATGCTGATTTTTAGTTTTCCCAAATTATACACCCATGAGTGGAAGTGCCCTATGCTCTCTAAGCTGTGTTTCTTACATGTTTCAGGACACACCGTACACTTCTCCACAGTGGCTGTTGGCAATTTACATCCCGCCCATCAGCATAGCAAGGCTCCCATTTCTCCATGGCCTGTCCTGCATTTCTGGTTTTGACACTTTTTTCAGCATGGCCCTTTTGACCGATGGGAAGCGAGACTTCTTTGTAGCACTGAATTGCCTTTCCAGTTTGCTTGGTTAGCCAAAAAGGGCATATGCTTTTTTCCTGCGTATATTCAGGAAAAAACACATACACCCTTTTTGGTCAAGGGCATATTTGTTGAACTTTTGCCGCTTTTCATGGGCTTTAAAGGCGATTCGAATCTACCTCTTGAAATCTTTTTCCTGCAATTCTGCCTTGCTTTCAAATCCTCTTCGTTACCTTCCCTCAATATATTTGTGGACGACTGTTATCATTTATATCTCTGCAGTTTTCTGAATTGCAGTGCCCCTGAGCTCCATTTTTCAACTCGCTTTTATGGGAGCTGGCCGCAAAAGCTCAGAATGGTTTCAGGCCCTATTCTGGTTCCGGTGGGCAAGCTGATCCTGTGGTTAATTCTTCTTCCTGATGGGAAAATAGAGTGACCTGTGCCTGTCCCAAAACTTAGAGCTAGTCTCTCATTGGTTCTCCCTCTTCCCATTCATCCTCATTACAAATTGCCACGTGTATGGAACAGGAGGTTAAAGGTGCTGATTCTCCAAGTAGGGAGATTGCTATTAAAGTGGCTGGAATGGCGAATCCGAGCACAAGGACGTGAGAAATGAGGTGCGTTTTAGAATCCTTTCCCGATCACATGGTGTACCATCTTCTGGGTTTCAAATGCATGTTTTCGATGTAGGAAGATGCCCTTGAACCTGGAGATTTGGGACCCATGCGATGGGTACCACGCAGTATTATTTTAAAGGGTCTGCGTTTGCTCACCCAACCTCACCAAACCTCTCAGCCCCAAGAGTGTCCACCTTTATGTCTCATCCAGCTGTGTGTCTAGATACGATCAATCCAGGTTGCATCACAGCCTCTGAATGATTTTTGTACGTATTTCGCTCTCTTTCACTATCTTTGTTTCATGGGGTTTTAAAAGTAGTTTGTTTTTATAATGGGGTTTAGCTGCTTTTCACTGCTGTGTTTATGCCGATTTACACCCACTTGACACACTAACAGAGAGATTTCAATACATAGGTTTTAGATTCTTACTAGTCAGATATATTCTTGTGTGGTGAGTAGCGGGTGTTGAGTTCAGTTCTCTGAGCAAGGAGTAGTGCTTGTCTATTACATATTGGGTTTATGGAATGGTATCTGAGCTACTTTGAAACCCTTGTTTTATGCATCACCCTACCTCACGTTTCCCGTTAAGCAGCCATAGTTTGTTTTTTAAATGTGTGACTCTCTTCTGTTTGGTAAATCTGTTCAAGTGTAACGGTTTTTACATTCCCTCTATAAGTGATATCTTATGATAAGTGTCTTTTTCTGTGTGACTTATTTCACTTAGAATCGTCGTACCTAAATCCACTCATCATGCTGCTACTAGCGTTATGACATTGATTTCATGGCTGTTTCATACTCCACTGTACATAAGGATCACAACTTCTTTATCCATTTTTCTCCTTCCTGGGATATTTAAGGTGGAATGAAGTCGATGTTTCTGTCAACAGAGCAGCCCTAAACTTTGGGGTGCCTGTGTCTTGCTGATTTTTACTTTTCCCATTTTATGCACCCATGAGAGGAAGTACCCTATGCTCTCTAAGCTGTGTTTTTTAGATGTTTCAGGACACACCGTACACTTCTCCAGAGTGGCTGTTGGCAATTTACATCCCGCCCATCAGCGTAGCAAGGCTCCCATTTCTCCATGGCCTGTCTTGCATTTCTTGTTTTGACACTTTTTTCAGCATGGCCCTTTTGACCGATAAGAAGCGAGACTTCTTTGTAGCACTGATGTGCCTTTCCAGGTTGCTTGTTTGGCCAAAAAGGGCGTATGTGTTTTTTCCTGAATATATGCAGGAAAAAACGCATACGCACTTTTTGGCAAAGGGCATCATTGTCGACGTTTTGCCGTTTTTCATGTGCTTTAATGGCGATTCGCATCTACCTCCTGAAATCTGTTTCCTGCAATTCTGCCTTGATTTCAAATCCTCTTCGATGCCTTCCCTCAGTATATTTGTGGATGAGAGTTGTCATTTATAAGTCTGCAGGTTTGTAAATTGCAGTGCCCCAGAGCTCCATTTTTCAACTCGCTTTTTTGGGAGCTGTCCGCAAAAGTGCAGGATTGCTTCAGGCCCTGTTCTGGTTCCGGGTGGCAGGCTGAGCCAGTGGTTAACTCTTCTTCCTGATGGGAAAATAGAGTGACCTGTGCCGCTCCGAACACCTAGAGCTAGTCTCTCATTTGTTGCCCCTCTTCCCATTCATCCTCAGGACAAATTGCAACCTGTACGAAACAGGAGGTTAAAGGAGCTGATGCTCCAAGTAGAGAGATTTCTAGTAAAGCGGCTGTAATGGCGAATCCGAGCACAAGGACATGAGAAATGAGGTGTGTTTTAGAAACCTTTCCCGATCACACGGTGTACAATCTTCTGGGTTTCTCATGCATGTTTTCGATGTAGGAAGATGCCCTTGAACCTGGAGTTTTGGGACCTATGGGATGGGTACCACGCAGTATTACTTTAAAGGCTCTGCGTTTGCTCACTAACCTCACCAAACCTCTCATCCCCAAGAGTGTCCACCCTTGTGTCTCTTCCAGCTGCGTGTGTACATATGGTCAATCCAGGTTGTATCACAGCCTTTGAACGAATGTTTTAAGAATTTCTCTCTCTTTCACTGTCTTTGTTCCATGGGGTTTTAAAAGTACTTTATTTTTCTAATGGGGTGTAGCTGCTTTTCACTGCTGTGTTTATGCCACTTTACACCCACTTGACACTCTTACAGTGAGATATCAATACAAGGGTTTTAAGTTTCTTACTAGTCAGATATAATCTTGTGCGGTGAATAGGGGGTGTTGAGTCCATTTCCTGAACAAGAGTAGGTCTTGTCTATAACATATTGGGATTAAGGAACGGTATCTGAGCTAATTTGTAACCCTTGTTTTATGCATCACCGCACCTCACCTTTCCCGTTAAGCAGCCATGGCGTGTTTTCTGCATGTGTGACTCTGTATTGTTTTGTATTTCAGTTCAAGTGTAATGGTTTTTACATTCCCTCTATAAGTGATATCTTATGATAAGTGTCGTTTTCTGTGTGACTTATTTCATTTAGAATCGTCATAGCTATCTCCACTCATGATTCTCCCACTACCCTTATGACATTGAGTTCATGGCTCTGTGATATTCCATTGTACATATAGATCAGAACTTCTTTATCCATTTTTCTCTTTCCTGAGATATTTAGGTGGAATGAAGTGGACGTTCTTGTCAACAGAGCAGCCCTGAACTTTGGTGTGCCTGTGTCATGCTGATTTTTAGTTTTCCCAAATTATACACCCATGAGTGGAAGTGCCCTATGCTCTCTAAGCTGTGTTTCTTACATGTTTCAGGAC
This sequence comes from Balaenoptera physalus, assembly GCF_965194825.1. NCBI lineage: Eukaryota > Metazoa > Chordata > Mammalia > Artiodactyla > Balaenopteridae > Balaenoptera > Balaenoptera physalus. The sequence continues at coordinate 16,963 of NW_028125361.1, forward strand.
ACACCGTACACTTCTCCACAGTGGCTGTTGGCAATTTACATCCCGCCCATCAGCATAGCAAGGCTCCCATTTCTCCATGGCCTGTCCTGCATTTCTGGTTTTGACACTTTTTTCAGCATGGCCCTTTTGACCGATGGGAAGCGAGACTTCTTTGTAGCACTGAATTGCCTTTCCAGTTTGCTTGGTTAGCCAAAAAGGGCATATGCTTTTTTCCTGCGTATATTCAGGAAAAAACACATACACCCTTTTTGGTCAAGGGCATATTTGTTGAACTTTTGCCGCTTTTCATGGGCTTTAAAGGCGATTCGAATCTACCTCTTGAAATCTTTTTCCTGCAATTCTGCCTTGCTTTCAAATCCTCTTCGTTACCTTCCCTCAATATATTTGTGGACGACTGTTATCATTTATATCTCTGCAGTTTTCTGAATTGCAGTGCCCCTGAGCTCCATTTTTCAACTCCCTTTTATGGGAGCTGGCCGCAAAAGCTCAGAATGGTTTCAGGCCCTATTCTGGTTCCGGTGGGCAAGCTGATCCTGTGGTTAATTCTTCTTCCTGATGGGAAAATAGAGTGACCTGTGCCTGTCCCAAAACTTAGAGCTAGTCTCTCATTGGTTCTCCCTCTTCCCATTCATCCTCATTACAAATTGCCACGTGTATGGAACAGGAGGTTAAAGGTGCTGATTCTCCAAGTAGGGAGATTGCTATTAAAGTGGCTGGAATGGCGAATCCGAGCACAAGGACGTGAGAAATGAGGTGCGTTTTAGAATCCTTTCCCGATCACATGGTGTACCATCTTCTGGGTTTCAAATGCATGTTTTCGATGTAGGAAGATGCCCTTGAACCTGGAGATTTGGGACCCATGCGATGGGTACCACGCAGTATTATTTTAAAGGGTCTGCGTTTGCTCACCCAACCTCACCAAACCTCTCAGCCCCAAGAGTGTCCACCTTTATGTCTCATCCAGCTGTGTGTCTAGATACGATCAATCCAGGTTGCATCACAGCCTCTGAATGATTTTTGTACGTATTTCGCTCTCTTTCACTATCTTTGTTTCATGGGGTTTTAAAAGTAGTTTGTTTTTATAATGGGGTTTAGCTGCTTTTCACTGCTGTGTTTATGCCGATTTACACCCACTTGACACACTAACAGAGAGATTTCAATACATAGGTTTTAGATTCTTACTAGTCAGATATATTCTTGTGTGGTGAGTAGCGGGTGTTGAGTTCAGTTCTCTGAGCAAGGAGTAGTGCTTGTCTATTACATATTGGGTTTATGGAATGGTATCTGAGCTACTTTGAAACCCTTGTTTTATGCATCACCCTACCTCACGTTTCCCGTTAAGCAGCCATAGTTTGTTTTTTAAATGTGTGACTCTCTTCTGTTTGGTAAATCTGTTCAAGTGTAACGGTTTTTACATTCCCTCTATAAGTGATATCTTATGATAAGTGTCTTTTTCTGTGTGACTTATTTCACTTAGAATCGTCGTACCTAAATCCACTCATCATGCTGCTACTAGCGTTATGACATTGATTTCATGGCTGTTTCATACTCCACTGTACATAAGGATCACAACTTCTTTATCCATTTTTCTCCTTCCTGGGATATTTAAGGTGGAATGAAGTCGATGTTTCTGTCAACAGAGCAGCCCTAAACTTTGGGGTGCCTGTGTCTTGCTGATTTTTACTTTTCCCATTTTATGCACCCATGAGAGGAAGTACCCTATGCTCTCTAAGCTGTGTTTTTTAGATGTTTCAGGACACACCGTACACTTCTCCAGAGTGGCTGTTGGCAATTTACATCCCGCCCATCAGCGTAGCAAGGCTCCCATTTCTCCATGGCCTGTCTTGCATTTCTTGTTTTGACACTTTTTTCAGCATGGCCCTTTTGACCGATAAGAAGCGAGACTTCTTTGTAGCACTGATGTGCCTTTCCAGGTTGCTTGTTTGGCCAAAAAGGGCGTATGTGTTTTTTCCTGAATATATGCAGGAAAAAACGCATACGCACTTTTTGGCAAAGGGCATCATTGTCGACGTTTTGCCGTTTTTCATGTGCTTTAATGGCGATTCGCATCTACCTCCTGAAATCTGTTTCCTGCAATTCTGCCTTGATTTCAAATCCTCTTCGATGCCTTCCCTCAGTATATTTGTGGATGAGAGTTGTCATTTATAAGTCTGCAGGTTTGTAAATTGCAGTGCCCCAGAGCTCCATTTTTCAACTCGCTTTTTTGGGAGCTGTCCGCAAAAGTGCAGGATTGCTTCAGGCCCTGTTCTGGTTCCGGGTGGCAGGCTGAGCCAGTGGTTAACTCTTCTTCCTGATGGGAAAATAGAGTGACCTGTGCCGCTCCGAACACCTAGAGCTAGTCTCTCATTTGTTGCCCCTCTTCCCATTCATCCTCAGGACAAATTGCAACCTGTACGAAACAGGAGGTTAAAGGAGCTGATGCTCCAAGTAGAGAGATTTCTAGTAAAGCGGCTGTAATGGCGAATCCGAGCACAAGGACATGAGAAATGAGGTGTGTTTTAGAAACCTTTCCCGATCACACGGTGTACAATCTTCTGGGTTTCTCATGCATGTTTTCGATGTAGGAAGATGCCCTTGAACCTGGAGTTTTGGGACCTATGGGATGGGTACCACGCAGTATTACTTTAAAGGCTCTGCGTTTGCTCACTAACCTCACCAAACCTCTCATCCCCAAGAGTGTCCACCCTTGTGTCTCTTCCAGCTGCGTGTGTACATATGGTCAATCCAGGTTGTATCACAGCCTTTGAACGAATGTTTTAAGAATTTCTCTCTCTTTCACTGTCTTTGTTCCATGGGGTTTTAAAAGTACTTTATTTTTCTAATGGGGTGTAGCTGCTTTTCACTGCTGTGTTTATGCCACTTTACACCCACTTGACACTCTTACAGTGAGATATCAATACAAGGGTTTTAAGTTTCTTACTAGTCAGATATAATCTTGTGCGGTGAATAGGGGGTGTTGAGTCCATTTCCTGAACAAGAGTAGGTCTTGTCTATAACATATTGGGATTAAGGAACGGTATCTGAGCTAATTTGTAACCCTTGTTTTATGCATCACCGCACCTCACCTTTCCCGTTAAGCAGCCATAGCGTGTTTTCTGCATGTGTGACTCTGTATTGTTTTGTATTTCAGTTCAAGTGTAATGGTTTTTACATTCCCTCTATAAGTGATATCTTATGATAAGTGTCGTTTTCTGTGTGACTTATTTCATTTAGAATCGTCATAGCTATCTCCACTCATGATTCTCCCACTACCCTTATGACATTGAGTTCATGGCTCTGTGATATTCCATTGTACATATAGATCAGAACTTCTTTATCCATTTTTCTCTTTCCTGAGATATTTAGGTGGAATGAAGTGGACGTTCTTGTCAACAGAGCAGCCCTGAACTTTGGTGTGCCTGTGTCATGCTGATTTTTAGTTTTCCCAAATTATACACCCATGAGTGGAAGTGCCCTATGCTCTCTAAGCTGTGTTTCTTACATGTTTCAGGACACACCGTACACTTCTCCACAGTGGCTGTTGGCAATTTACATCCCGCCCATCAGCATAGCAAGGCTCCCATTTCTCCATGGCCTGTCCTGCATTTCTGGTTTTGACACTTTTTTCAGCATGGCCCTTTTGACCGATGGGAAGCGAGACTTCTTTGTAGCACTGAATTGCCTTTCCAGTTTGCTTGGTTAGCCAAAAAGGGCATATGCTTTTTTCCTGCGTATATTCAGGAAAAAACACATACACCCTTTTTGGTCAAGGGCATATTTGTTGAACTTTTGCCGCTTTTCATGGGCTTTAAAGGCGATTCGAATCTACCTCTTGAAATCTTTTTCCTGCAATTCTGCCTTGCTTTCAAATCCTCTTCGTTACCTTCCCTCAATATATTTGTGGACGACTGTTATCATTTATATCTCTGCAGTTTTCTGAATTGCAGTGCCCCTGAGCTCCATTTTTCAACTCGCTTTTATGGGAGCTGGCCGCAAAAGCTCAGAATGGTTTCAGGCCCTATTCTGGTTCCGGTGGGCAAGCTGATCCTGTGGTTAATTCTTCTTCCTGATGGGAAAATAGAGTGACCTGTGCCTGTCCCAAAACTTAGAGCTAGTCTCTCATTGGTTCTCCCTCTTCCCATTCATCCTCATTACAAATTGCCACGTGTATGGAACAGGAGGTTAAAGGTGCTGATTCTCCAAGTAGGGAGATTGCTATTAAAGTGGCTGGAATGGCGAATCCGAGCACAAGGACGTGAGAAATGAGGTGCGTTTTAGAATCCTTTCCCGATCACATGGTGTACCATCTTCTGGGTTTCAAATGCATGTTTTCGATGTAGGAAGATGCCCTTGAACCTGGAGATTTGGGACCCATGCGATGGGTACCACGCAGTATTATTTTAAAGGGTCTGCGTTTGCTCACCCAACCTCACCAAACCTCTCAGCCCCAAGAGTGTCCACCTTTATGTCTCATCCAGCTGTGTGTCTAGATACGATCAATCCAGGTTGCATCACAGCCTCTGAATGATTTTTGTACGTATTTCGCTCTCTTTCACTATCTTTGTTTCATGGGGTTTTAAAAGTAGTTTGTTTTTATAATGGGGTTTAGCTGCTTTTCACTGCTGTGTTTATGCCGATTTACACCCACTTGACACACTAACAGAGAGATTTCAATACATAGGTTTTAGATTCTTACTAGTCAGATATATTCTTGTGTGGTGAGTAGCGGGTGTTGAGTTCAGTTCTCTGAGCAAGGAGTAGTGCTTGTCTATTACATATTGGGTTTATGGAATGGTATCTGAGCTACTTTGAAACCCTTGTTTTATGCATCACCCTACCTCACGTTTCCCGTTAAGCAGCCATAGTTTGTTTTTTAAATGTGTGACTCTCTTCTGTTTGGTAAATCTGTTCAAGTGTAACGGTTTTTACATTCCCTCTATAAGTGATATCTTATGATAAGTGTCTTTTTCTGTGTGACTTATTTCACTTAGAATCGTCGTACCTAAATCCACTCATCATGCTGCTACTAGCGTTATGACATTGATTTCATGGCTGTTTCATACTCCACTGTACATAAGGATCACAACTTCTTTATCCATTTTTCTCCTTCCTGGGATATTTAAGGTGGAATGAAGTCGATGTTTCTGTCAACAGAGCAGCCCTAAACTTTGGGGTGCCTGTGTCTTGCTGATTTTTACTTTTCCCATTTTATGCACCCATGAGAGGAAGTACCCTATGCTCTCTAAGCTGTGTTTTTTAGATGTTTCAGGACACACCGTACACTTCTCCAGAGTGGCTGTTGGCAATTTACATCCCGCCCATCAGCGTAGCAAGGCTCCCATTTCTCCATGGCCTGTCTTGCATTTCTTGTTTTGACACTTTTTTCAGCATGGCCCTTTTGACCGATAAGAAGCGAGACTTCTTTGTAGCACTGATGTGCCTTTCCAGGTTGCTTGTTTGGCCAAAAAGGGCGTATGTGTTTTTTCCTGAATATATGCAGGAAAAAACGCATACGCACTTTTTGGCAAAGGGCATCATTGTCGACGTTTTGCCGTTTTTCATGTGCTTTAATGGCGATTCGCATCTACCTCCTGAAATCTGTTTCCTGCAATTCTGCCTTGATTTCAAATCCTCTTCGATGCCTTCCCTCAGTATATTTGTGGATGAGAGTTGTCATTTATAAGTCTGCAGGTTTGTAAATTGCAGTGCCCCAGAGCTCCATTTTTCAACTCGCTTTTTTGGGAGCTGTCCGCAAAAGTGCAGGATTGCTTCAGGCCCTGTTCTGGTTCCGGGTGGCAGGCTGAGCCAGTGGTTAACTCTTCTTCCTGATGGGAAAATAGAGTGACCTGTGCCGCTCCGAACACCTAGAGCTAGTCTCTCATTTGTTGCCCCTCTTCCCATTCATCCTCAGGACAAATTGCAACCTGTACGAAACAGGAGGTTAAAGGAGCTGATGCTCCAAGTAGAGAGATTTCTAGTAAAGCGGCTGTAATGGCGAATCCGAGCACAAGGACATGAGAAATGAGGTGTGTTTTAGAAACCTTTCCCGATCACACGGTGTACAATCTTCTGGGTTTCTCATGCATGTTTTCGATGTAGGAAGATGCCCTTGAACCTGGAGTTTTGGGACCTATGGGATGGGTACCACGCAGTATTACTTTAAAGGCTCTGCGTTTGCTCACTAACCTCACCAATCCTCTCATCCCCAAGAGTGTCCACCCTTGTGTCTCTTCCAGCTGCGTGTGTACATATGGTCAATCCAGGTTGTATCACAGCCTTTGAACGAATGTTTTAAGAATTTCTCTCTCTTTCACTATCTTTGTTCCATGGGGTTTTAAAAGTACTTTATTTTTCTAATGGGGTGTAGCTGCTTTTCACTGCTGTGTTTATGCCACTTTACACCCACTTGACACTCTTACAGTGAGATATCAATACAAGGGTTTTAAGTTTCTTACTAGTCAGATATAATCTTGTGCGGTGAATAGGGGGTGTTGAGTCCATTTCCTGAACAAGAGTAGGTCTTGTCTATAACATATTGGGATTAAGGAACGGTATCTGAGCTAATTTGTAACCCTTGTTTTATGCATCACCGCACCTCACCTTTCCCGTTAAGCAGCCATAGTGTGTTTTCTGCATGTGTGACTCTGTATTGTTTTGTATTTCAGTTCAAGTGTAATGGTTTTTACATTCCCTCTATAAGTGATATCTTATGATAAGTGTCGTTTTCTGTGTGACTTATTTCATTTAGAATCGTCTTAGCTAACTCCACTCATGATTCTCCCACTACCCTTATGACATTGAGTTCATGGCTCTGTGATATTCCATTGTACATATAGATCAGAACTTCTTTATCCATTTTTCTCTTTCCTGAGATATTTAGGTGGAATGAAGTGGACGTTCTTGTCAACAGAGCAGCCCTGAACTTTGGTGTGCCTGTGTCATGCTGATTTTTAGTTTTCCCAAATTATACACCCATGAGTGGAAGTGCCCTATGCTCTCTAAGCTGTGTTTCTTACATGTTTCAGGACACACCGTACACTTCTCCACAGTGGCTGTTGGCAATTTACATCCCGCCCATCAGCATAGCAAGGCTCCCATTTCTCCATGGCCTGTCCTGCATTTCTGGTTTTGACACTTTTTTCAGCATGGCCCTTTTGACCGATGGGAAGCGAGACTTCTTTGTAGCACTGAATTGCCTTTCCAGTTTGCTTGGTTAGCCAAAAAGGGCATATGCTTTTTTCCTGCGTATATTCAGGAAAAAACACATACACCCTTTTTGGTCAAGGGCATATTTGTTGAACTTTTGCCGCTTTTCATGGGCTTTAAAGGCGATTCGAATCTACCTCTTGAAATCTTTTTCCTGCAATTCTGCCTTGCTTTCAAATCCTCTTCGTTACCTTCCCTCAATATATTTGTGGACGACTGTTATCATTTATATCTCTGCAGTTTTCTGAATTGCAGTGCCCCTGAGCTCCATTTTTCAACTCCCTTTTATGGGAGCTGGCCGCAAAAGCTCAGAATGGTTTCAGGCCCTATTCTGGTTCCGGTGGGCAAGCTGATCCTGTGGTTAATTCTTCTTCCTGATGGGAAAATAGAGTGACCTGTGCCTGTCCCAAAACTTAGAGCTAGTCTCTCATTGGTTCTCCCTCTTCCCATTCATCCTCATTACAAATTGCCACGTGTATGGAACAGGAGGTTAAAGGTGCTGATTCTCCAAGTAGGGAGATTGCTATTAAAGTGGCTGGAATGGCGAATCCGAGCACAAGGACGTGAGAAATGAGGTGCGTTTTAGAATCCTTTCCCGATCACATGGTGTACCATCTTCTGGGTTTCAAATGCATGTTTTCGATGTAGGAAGATGCCCTTGAACCTGGAGATTTGGGACCCATGCGATGGGTACCACGCAGTATTATTTTAAAGGGTCTGCGTTTGCTCACCCAACCTCACCAAACCTCTCAGCCCCAAGAGTGTCCACCTTTATGTCTCATCCAGCTGTGTGTCTAGATACGATCAATCCAGGTTGCATCACAGCCTCTGAATGATTTTTGTACGTATTTCGCTCTCTTTCACTATCTTTGTTTCATGGGGTTTTAAAAGTAGTTTGTTTTTATAATGGGGTTTAGCTGCTTTTCACTGCTGTGTTTATGCCGATTTACACCCACTTGACACACTAACAGAGAGATTTCAATACATAGGTTTTAGATTCTTACTAGTCAGATATATTCTTGTGTGGTGAGTAGCGGGTGTTGAGTTCAGTTCTCTGAGCAAGGAGTAGTGCTTGTCTATTACATATTGGGTTTATGGAATGGTATCTGAGCTACTTTGAAACCCTTGTTTTATGCATCACCCTACCTCACGTTTCCCGTTAAGCAGCCATAGTTTGTTTTTTAAATGTGTGACTCTCTTCTGTTTGGTAAATCTGTTCAAGTGTAACGGTTTTTACATTCCCTCTATAAGTGATATCTTATGATAAGTGTCTTTTTCTGTGTGACTTATTTCACTTAGAATCGTCGTACCTAAATCCACTCATCATGCTGCTACTAGCCTTATGACATTGATTTCATGGCTGTTTCATACTCCACTGTACATAAGGATCACAACTTCTTTATCCATTTTTCTCTTTCCTGGGATATTTAAGGTGGAATGAAGTCGATGTTTCTGTCAACAGAGCAGCCCTAAACTTTGGGGTGCCTGTGTCTTGCTGATTTTTACTTTTCCCATTTTATGCACCCATGAGAGGAAGTACCCTATGCTCTCTAAGCTGTGTTTTTTAGATGTTTCAGGACACACCGTACACTTCTCCAGAGTGGCTGTTGGCTATTTACATCCCGCCCATCAGCGTAGCAAGGCTCCCATTTCTCCATGGCCTGTCTTGTATTTCTTGTTTTGACACTATTTTCAGCATGGCCCTTTTGACCGATAAGAAGCGAGACTTCTTTGTAGCACTGATGTGCCTTTCCAGGTTGCTTGTTTGGCCAAAAAGGGCGTATGTGTTTTTTCCTGAATATATGCAGGAAAAAACGCATACGCACTTTTTGGCAAAGGGCATCATTGTCGACGTTGTGCCGTTTTTCATGTGCTTTAATGGCGATTCGCATCTACCTCCTGAAATCTGTTTCCTGCAATTCTGCCTTGATTTCAAATCCTCTTCGATGCCTTCCCTCAGTTTATTTGTGGATGAGAGTTGTCATTTATAAGTCTGCAGGTTTGTAAATTGCAGTGCCCCAGAGCTCCATTTTTCAACTCGCTTTTTTGGGAGCTGTCCGCAAAAGCGCAGGATTGCTTCAGGCCCTGTTCTGGTTCCGGGTGGCAGGCTGAGCCAGTGGTTAACTCTTCTTCCTGATGGGAAAATAGAGTGACCTGTGCCGCTCCGAACACCTAGAGCTAGTCTCTCATTTGTTGCCCCTCTTCCCATTCATCCTCAGGACAAATTGCAACCTGTACGAAACAGGAGGTTAAAGGAGCTGATGCTCCAAGTAGAGAGATTTCTAGTAAAGCGGCTGTAATGGCGAATCCGAGCACAAGGACATGAGAAATGAGGTGTGTTTTAGAAACCTTTCCCGATCACACGGTGTACAATCTTCTGGGTTTCTCATGCATGTTTTCGATGTAGGAAGATGCCCTTGAACCTGGAGTTTTGGGACCTATGGGATGGGTACCACGCAGTATTACTTTAAAGGCTCTGCGTTTGCTCACTAACCTCACCAATCCTCTCATCCCCAAGAGTGTCCACCCTTGTGTCTCTTCCAGCTGCGTGTGTACATATGGTCAATCCAGGTTGTATCACAGCCTTTGAACGAATGTTTTAAGAATTTCTCTCTCTTTCACTGTCTTTGTTCCATGGGGTTTTAAAAGTACTTTATTTTTCTAATGGGGTGTAGCTGCTTTTCACTGCTGTGTTTATGCCACTTTACACCCACTTGACACTCTTACAGTGAGATATCAATACAAGGGTTTTAAGTTTCTTACTAGTCAGATATAATCTTGTGCGGTGAATAGGGGGTGTTGAGTCCATTTCCTGAACAAGAGTAGGTCTTGTCTATAACATATTGGGATTAAGGAACGGTATCTGAGCTAATTTGTAACCCTTGTTTTATGCATCACCGCACCTCACCTTTCCCATTAAGCAGCCATAGTGTGTTTTCTGCATGTGTGACTCTGTATTGTTTTGTATTTCAGTTCAAGTGTAATGGTTTTTACATTCCCTCTATAAGTGATATCTTATGATAAGTGTCGTTTTCTGTGTGACTTATTTCATTTAGAATCGTCATAGCTAACTCCACTCATGATTCTCCCACTACCCTTATGACATTGAGTTCATGGCTCTGTGATATTCCATTGTACATATAGATCAGAACTTCTTTATCCATTTTTCACTTTCCTGAGATATTTAGGTGGAATGAAGTGGACGTTCTTGTCAACAGAGCAGCCCTGAACTTTGGTGTGCCTGTGTCATGCTGATTTTTAGTTTTCCCAAATTATACACCCATGAGTGGAAGTGCCCTATGCTCTCTAAGCTGTGTTTCTTACTTGTTTCAGGACACACCGTACACTGCTCCACAGTGGCTGTTGGCAATTTACATCCCGCCCATCAGCATAGCAAGGCTCCCATTTCTCCATGGCCTGTCCTGCATTTCTGGTTTTGACACTTTTTTCAGCATGGCCCTTTTGACCGATGGGAAGCGAGACTTCTTTGTAGCACTGAATTGCCTTTCCAGTTTGCTTGGTTAGCCAAAAAGGAGCATATGCTTTTTTCCTGCGTATATTCAGGAAAAAACACATACACCCTTTTTGGTCAAGGGCATATTTGTTGAACTTTTGCCGCTTTTCATGGGCTTTAAAGGCGATTCGAATCTACCTCTTGAAATCTTTTTCCTGCAATTCTGCCTTGCTTTCAAATCCTCTTCGTTACCTTCCCTCAATATATTTGTGGACGACTGTTATCATTTATATCTCTGCAGTTTTCTGAATTGCAGTGCCCCTGAGCTCCATTTTTCAACTCCCTTTTATGGGAGCTGGCCGCAAAAGCTCAGAATGGTTTCAGGCCCTATTCTGGTTCCGGTGGGCAAGCTGATCCTGTGGTTAATTCTTCTTCCTGATGGGAAAATATAGTGACCTGTGCCTGTCCCAAAACTTAGAGCTAGTCTCTCATTGGTTCTCCCTCTTCCCATTCATCCTCATTACAAATTGCCACGTGTATGGAACAGGAGGTTAAAGGTGCTGATTCTCCAAGTAGGGAGATTGCTATTAAAGTGGCTGGAATGGCGAATCCGAGCACAAGGACGTGAGAAATGAGGTGCGTTTTAGAATCCTTTCCCGATCACATGGTGTACCATCTTCTGGGTTTCAAATGCATGTTTTCGATGTAGGAAGATGCCCTTGAACCTGGAGATTTGGGACCCATGCGATGGGTACCACGCAGTATTATTTTAAAGGGTCTGCGTTTGCTCACCCAACCTCACCAAACCTCTCAGCCCCAAGAGTGTCCACCTTTATGTCTCATCCAGCTGTGTGTCTAGATACGATCATTCCAGGTTGCATCACAGCCTCTGAATGATTTGTGTACGTATTTCGCTCTCTTTCACTATCTTTGTTTCATGGGGTTTTAAAAGTAGTTTGTTTTTATAATGGGGTTTAGCTGCTTTTCACGGCTGTGTTTATGCCGCTTTACACCCACTTGACACACTTACAGAGAGATATCAATACATAGGTTTTAAGATTCTTACTAGTCAGATATGTTCTTGTGCGGTGAATAGGGGGTGTTGAGTCCTGTTCACTGAGCAAGGAGTAAGTCTTTTCTATTACATATTGGGTTTATGGAACGTTATCTGAGCTAATTTGAAATCCTTGTTTTTTCATCACCCCAGCTCACCTTTCCCATTAAGCAACCATAGTGTGTTTTCTAAATGTGTGACTCTGTTCTGTTTTGTAATTCTGTTCAAGTGTAACGGTATTTACATTCCTTCTGTTAGTGATATCTTATGATAAGTGTCTTTTTCTGTGTGACTTATTTCACTTAGAATTGTCGTACCTAAATCCACTCATCATGCTGCTACTAGCCTTATGATATTGATTTCACGCCCGAGTGATATTGTATTGTACATAAGGACCACAAATTCTTTATCCATTTTTCTCTTTCCTGGGATATTTAAGGTGGAATGAAGTGGAGGTTCTTGTCAACAGAGCAGCCCTAAACTTTGGGGTGCCTGTGTCTTGCTGATTTTTAGTTTTCCCAATTTATACCCCCATGAGTGGATGTGCCCCTTTCTCTCTAGCTGTGTTTTTTAGATGTTTTAGGAAACACCATACCCTTCTCCAGAGTTGTCATTGGCAATTTACATCTCACTCATCAGTGTAACAAGGCTCCCTTTCCTCCCTGGCCTCTCCTGCATTTCTTGTTTTTACACATTTTTAGGAAGGACCTTTTGACCTATGGGAAGTGAGACTTCTTTGTAGTGCTGAATTGCATTTCCAGCTTGCTTGGTTGGCCAAAAAGGGCCTATGGGTTTTTTCCTGAATTTATTCAGAAAAAAACGCATATTGTCTTTTTGGCCAAGTGCATCATTGTGGACGTTTGGCCGCTTTTCTTGTGCTTTAGGGGCGATTCGAATCTAACTCCTGAAATCTGTTTCCTGCAATTCTGCCTTGCTTTCAAATCCTCTTCGTTGCCTTCCCTCAATATATTTGTGGACGAGAGTTATTATTTATAACTCTGCAGGTTTGTGAATTGCAGGGCCCCTGAGCTCCATTTTTCAACTCGCTTTTTTTGGAGCTTTCCGCAGAACCGCTGGTTTGCTTTTGGCCCTACTCTGGTTCCCAGTTGCAGGCTAAGCTTTTGCTTAATTCTTCTTCCTGACTGGAAAGTAGAGTGACATGTGCCTCTCTGAACATCTAGGGCTTGGCTCTCCTTGTTTCTCCTCCTTCCCCTTCTTCCTTTGGACAAATTCCAATTTCTGTGCAACTGGTTGTTGAAGGTGCTGACATCCTCAAGTGGGGAGATTTTAAGGAAAAAGGCTGGAGGGGTGAACCCAACACCCAGGAAATTAGGAGTTTTAGTGCCTTTTCCAAAATCTTCCTGATCCAACCGTGTTCCATCTTCTGGGTGTCACATGCATGTTGTAGCTGTAGGAAAGGTCCCGTGTATGTAAGGAGAACACAAGGGATTTTTCCAAATCAGTGTCTCCGCGAACTCCAATCTGGGGAATTTTTAAGCTGCTGGTACATGTGTGTTCATTAAGGGACTTGGGCCGTAGGCAGAGTCCGAACTTTAGATGATTGAAGTCTTCAGGTTCAGAAACGCTCACCATCGGCCTCCTTTAGTTTCCATTTTATCTGTAGTTGATAGATGATGTCGATATAGATATCTATGGTTTTTCAGATTATTTCCCCTCAGGGGTCATTACAAAATATTGAGTATAGTTCCCTGTGCTATACAGTAGTTCCTTGTTCATGATATATTTTATACATAGCAGTGTGTATATGTTAATCTGAAACTGTTAATTTATCCCTCCTCCCACCTTTCCCCTTTGGTAATAAAAAATATAAGATTTTATACTTCTCAGAAATCTAGGAGCTGAAAGACAGGTATCATTTTCAATGGAAAATCATTCGAAACAAGGTTGAAACTTCAACCAAGATTATTAGATGTACATCCTTGGAAAGAAATCACTGCATTTCTCTACTGTTGACCTGACAAATAAGAAAAACCCCTCCACTGAACTTGCTTATAATAAAGTGATGGAAATATCAAATGGAAGTGTTAGAAACATCTCATTTTACACGAGCCTTATACACTGCTCTATGTTAATTACAGTTTGGCTCACACATCTGTTCATTGAAGTTACAATGTTCTCAAATTCTGTTACTGATCCTGCAGAGTGGGCCCCAACAAGGGTCTCCCTGCCCAGTGTCATTGGAGCCAACAGATCGAGACTGACTTTGGTTCAGAAGCAAAGGAAATCTTTATATTTTGATCAGAGAATGGAGAGGTGATAGTGTGTGCTCCCCTGCGGGTTGTGGGCCGGGCTGCTGTGTAGGGATCCTGTCAGCATCAGCGGGAGGGAGGGGGCGGAGCTCTCGAGGGCTGGGTTGCCTGGAGCTCAGGCTCTATGTCGCAGAGTCTGCACGGGGCCCCACGAGCTGAGGTGTCGGCCCAGCCATTTTGCACTAGGAAATCGGGTCTGAAGTGTCGGGTGTGGGACCTCTGCATGTGGAAACCTAGGAGCAAGTGAAATTAGACAAAGCACAAAGGAAAAAATGGTTAGACTTTACTTTATTGCCCAGATTCTATTTTTATCTCCCAGGAATTTTTAATGGGCTTTGCCAGTGACAAAGCCCTCCTCTGCCTTTTGTCCCGTTCCTCATTCTTGGGGCGCTGAGGGTGCAGACACGTCTTCTGTAAATGCTTCGTGCTGAGTTGGGTGTCCTCATACCCGGGGGTAGGGGCAGGACTTCTCCCCAGCAGCCTCCATGGTGAGGTTGATTGTCCGCAGGCCTCCTCCCTCACTGCTCGTCTGCCTGAGCACCAGCATTGGAAGTTTTATAGATTCTAATGACCTTTAAGGGTCCAGGAAAGAGATGTGCAGAGACGCTGAGGGGGTGGGCGGTTTTACCCTGCTCCACATTGGTTCAGTCCCCTTAGGCTGACGGTTTCTGCCAGCCTAGATGCTCTGACCAGTAGTCTGCGCTTTCTTCAGTTAGGCCAACTGAATTAACGTACAAACAGCACCAGGTGTCAGAGCCCTGCTTGCTCAACTCCCAGACATTCCAGGGCCGGTGGTGATCCAGGACCATGACGGCCACTCAGTCAACGGCCTTTTGAAGTAGCCAGGAGTACAGCCGGTCTCATTAGCCCCCGTCACCACGGTGCCTGTAGGCTTTTCTATGGTGGCAGCGTTATTTACGGTTCCCCTGCCAAGTTTATTAGCTCTGCTCTGGGTGCAGTAAGTCCTGTAAGCAATAGTCAGCTCTTTAGGGGCACACTCTTGTTGTTTTCTGAGAGAAGCTCCAGGTCAAGTGATGGTCACACGAGTCGTCATGGGGGCCCATTGCCCCAGGTTGTCTCTCTGGAGGTTGGTGTTGGAGGGCCTCCTCACTCGAGGTCATTGTGCCCACGGAGCAATCCCTGCAACTTCAGGGCATGGTGGGTGGTTAGGATCACCAAGTGGCGTCCTTTTCCCTTAGGAGGGAGCTGGCCTTGCGGGCTGCTGATTTCCAGGTTTTTAGATACCCCCAGTATCCTGGTCGGATGGGGTGGCTGGCCAATGCCTGGAGGGCATTCTTGCATTGTTCCATTTCAAGTGGTCCCAGTTTTTGCACTAATACTCCAAGGGCGATTCGCCTTGGACCAGGAATGTAAAGGTCAAAGGGTTTAGCTAACTTAGGGAGGTCCAGGGCCAGGGTCTGAATTGACTGCTCTTTCCATTCTTGAAAGGCCGCTTCTGGATTCTATTCAAAAGGATCATCATCTTTTCCTTTCAGTGTTTCATATAGAGGCCCAGCTATTAGACTCTAGTTAGGGATCCAGATGCAGCAAACCCCGGTCTCCCCAGGAACCCCTAAGCTGTCTTCTAGTTTCAGGAAGGCTGAGGCTGCAAATGGCTTCTTCCCTTTCCTGGGGTGGGCTTCTCCGACCTTCTGTGCGAATGAAGCCCAGGAAGGCCACTTTAGTTTGTGATATTTGAGCCTTTTCCTTGGACACCTTCTATCTTTTATTGGCTAGGTAGTTCAGAGGCCTCCTTAGTCGGGCTGGTGATCAGAATGTCATCTGCATATTGAAGGAGGGTTCCCTTCTCCAGAGGTAGATCTTTTAGGTCTTTAGCTAACGTTTCCCCAAAGATGGTGTGGGAATTTTTGAACCCCTGGGGCAGGACGGCCCAGCAGTATTGTTTTTGTTGTATGTTGAGTCCTGCCACTCACAGCCAAAATTTCTTGTGACTCTGGGAGTAATGGAATACAGAAGAAGGCATCATTGAAGTCTAATACAGAATACCATGTCCTGGTGGATGGTAGAATGACCAGCAGGGTGTAGGAATTAGGAACTACTAGATGTATATCCTCTGTGGCTTCACTGACTGTCCTGGCATCCTCTACCAGGTCCCCAGCAGCCCACGGGGCTCTTGTGGTCAGGCCCCTCCGAGGATATGGAGCTCACCTGGGCAGGTACCCAGCAGCCCATGGGGCCCTCATGGTCAGGCCCCTCCCAGGATATGGAGCTCACCAGGGCAGGTACGCAGCAGCCCACGGGGCTCTCGTTGGCAGGCCCCTCCCTGGATATTGAGCTCCCGTGGACGGGTACCCCGGCAGCGCTGGGCACACAGGATCCGTGCACATAGCCCTCATTGCAGAGCACCCCCAGCACACCTGTCACTCAGAGCTGACACAGAGCACCTCAGAGCAGAGCTTGAACTAACAAACAGCAGCTCCAACAGGTCTGTGACCCTAGGCTTCACTCTGTGCAGCCTCCCTCTGCCTGGTCTTCCAGGGGCTTCCACTGCAGCCGGGGCACCAGGCCTCTGTCTCCACCCACCACCCCTCCTCTCCCTGACTCCTGGGTTCCTCTCATTAGCAGAGGGTCTTCTTGAAGTTGTCTCCCACTCATTGACCAGATAAAATGATTAGAAAACAAGCCAGGGCTGCCGCCCCTTATCTATCCTGACTCTCGGGACCCTACACCTGTTCCTTGGATCTGGCCGGTGCAGCAAGGCCCATTCTCTGCAACTCTGAGCCCCTGAGGGGCGAGGATTGGCTGACCTGGGCAGCCCGACCCGGCCGGCCAGCCCTTCCCAGGTGTGCCTGGGTTGAGGTCAATATAAACACCCCTCCAGGCAGCAAAAGCCTCTGCAGCTGTGCCTGACGCCATATTCTCTGCCCCGTCAGCAGTCTCGGGTTTGGGCTGGTGGGAGGGAGTAGGGCCCACGGCTCTATGAGTGGCCCGGTGTGACTGGGGCTCTGCTGGACTTTCTGCAGGAGTTGCCGGGCTGCCACCTGCTAAAGAAGAGGATGTGTCACCCATACTTGCTGCTGGAATTTCTCCCCGGGCAGAGGTGAGGAAGGAAAAAAGCAGTGGGGGCCGGGACAGGAGGGGTACCTCAGGCAGGGAAATGGAAAGCTTCCAGACGAGCGCCCGGGGCCAGGACCATCCTGGCTGGCCTGCAGGCACCACGTCGGCCTGCGTGCTGTCACTGGTGTGACCTCAAGCCCCTTCCTCTAGTTTTTAAAGTCTTTGCACACATTCAGGTGTTTTACCTGGGAAGGGTGGGAAAAGTTCAGCAGCAGCTGGCCTGGGGCTCAGCTCACGTTTACTCAGAGACGCCTCCTCACGGTCCCCCAGCTTTGCAATGAGGACGCTCCTCGTGTGGGGGCTGCTGGCTGCATGGGAGATGATTCCCCACCTGTGACCAACTTCAGAATTGTTTTCCACTGGAGCAAGTGCCCTGATAGGGTTTTCCTCTGTATGACCAGTGGGTTCTGTTTTTTTTTTTTTTTTTCTTTTTTGGTTCAAGGTATGTTTTATTCCTCATTTTGTATTTATGGATATAAGCATGGAAATAATTCATTCATATAAATACGTCTATGGGAAGGACAGAACTTTTTTTTCTGTTTTATTTCTTTAAGTATTATTTATTTTTTAATTTTTGAATTTATTTTATTCATTTTTTTATACAGCAGGCTCTTATTGGTTATCTATTTTATACATATAAGTGTATATATGTCAATCCCAGGCTCGCAATTCATCCCACCACCACCACCCTGCCACTTTCCCCACTTGGTGTCCATACATTTGTTCTCTACATCTGTGTCTCTATTTCTCCCTTGCAAACCGGTTCATCTTTACCATTTTTCTAGGTTCCCCATGTATGCATTAATATACGATATTTGTTTTCTCTTTCTGACATACTTCACTCTGTATGACCGTCTCTAGATCTATCCACGTCTCTACAAATGACCCAATTTCATTTTTTTATGGCTGAGTAATATTCCATTTTATACATGTAGCACATCTTTTCTGTTCGTCTGTCTATGGGCATTTAAGTTGCTTCCATGACCTGGCTATTATAAATAGTGCTGCAATGAATATTGTGGTGAATATGTCTTTTTGAATTATGGTTTTCTCTGGGTATATGGCCAGTAGTGGGATTGCTGGGTCATATGGTAATTCTATTTTTAGTTTTTTAAGGAACCTCCATACTGTTCTCCATAGTGACTGTATCAATTTACATTCCCACAAATAGTGTAAGAGGGTTCCCTTTTCTCCACACCCTCTCCAGCATTTGTTGCTTGTAGATTTTCTGATGATGCCCATTCTAACTCGTGTGAAGTGATACCTCATTGTAGTTTTGGTTTATATTTCTCTAATAATTAGTGATGTTGAGCAGCTTTTCATGTGCTTCTTAGTCATCTGTATGTCTTCTTGGGACAAATGTCTATTTACATCATCTGCCCATTTTTGGATTGGGTTGTTTGTTTTTTTACTGTTGAGCTGCATGAGCTGTTTATATACGTTGGAGATTACTCCTTTGTCCATTGATTCATTTGCAAATATTTTCTCCCATTGTGAGGGTTGTCTTTTCGTCTTGTTTGTAGTTTCCTTTGCTTTGCAAAAGCTTTTAGGTTTCATTTGCTCCCATATGTTTATTTTTTTTTATTCCATTACTCTACAAGGTGGATCAAAAAAGATCTTGCTGTGATTTATGTCAAAGAGTATACTTCCTATGTTTTCCTCTAAGAGTTTTATACTGTCTGGTCTTACATTTTGGTCTCTAATCCATTTTGAGTTTATTTTTTGTGTATGGTGTTAGGGAGTGTTCTAATTTCATTCTTTTACATGTAGCTGTCCATTTTTCCCAGCACCACTTATTGAAGAGACTGTCTTTTCTCTTTTGTATACCCTTGCCTCCTTTGTCATAGATTAGTGGGCCATAGGTGTGTAGGTTTATCTCTGGGCTTTCTTTTTTTTTTTTCTTTTACATCTTTATTGGAGTATAATTGCGTTACAATTGTGTGTTAGTTTCTGCTGTATAAAAAAGTGAATCAGCTGTGCGTATACATATAACACCATATCCCCTCCCTCTTGCACCTCCCTCTCACTCCCTTATCCCACCCTTTTAGGTGGTCACAAAGCACAGAGCTGATCTCCCTGTGCTATGTGGCTGCTTCCCAGTAGCTATCAATTTTACATTTGGTAGTGTATATTTGTCCATACCACTCTCTCACTTTGTCCCAGCTTACCCTTCCCTCTCCCCATGTCCTCAAGTCCTTTCTCTACGTCTGTGTCCTTAATCCTTTCCTGCCCCTAGGTTCTTCATAAACTTTTTTTTTAGATTCCATATATATGTGTTAGCATACGGTATTTGTTTTTCTCTTTCTGACTTACTTCACTCTGTAGGACAGACTCTAGATCCATCCACCTAACTAAAAATAACTCAATTTCGTTTCTTTTTATGGCTGAATAATGTTCCATTGTATATATGTGCCACATCTTCTTTATCCTTTTATCTGTTGTTGGACACTTAGGTTGCTTCCATGTCCTGGCTATTGTAAATAGAGCTACAGTGAACATTGTGGTACATGACTCTTTTTGAATTATGGTTTTCTCAGGGTAAATGTCCAGGAGTGGGTTTGCTGGGTTGTATGGTAGTTCTATTTTTAGTTTTTAAGGAACCCCCATACCGTTCTCCCTAGTGGCTATATCAATTTACATTCCCACCAACAGTGCAAGAGGGTTCCCTTTGCTCCAATAAATGCCTCTCCAGCATTTATTGTTGGTAGATTTTTTGATGATGGCCAATCTGACTGGTGTGAGGTGATACCTCACTGTAGTTTTGATTTGCATTTCTCTAATGATTAGTGATGTTCAGCATCCTTTCATGTGTTTGTTGGCAACCTGTATATCTTCTTTGGAGAAATGTCTATTTAGGTCTTCTGCCCATTTTTGGATTGGGTTGTTTGGTTTTGTGATATTGAGCTACATGAGCTGCTTTTTGGAGATTAATCCTTTGCCATTTGCTTCATTTGAAAATATTTTCTCCCATTCTGATGGTTGTCTTTTCATCTTGCTAATGTTTTCCTTTGCTGTGCAAAAGAATTTATGTTTCATTCGGTCCCATTTTTTAATTTTTGTTTTTATTTCCATTTCTCTAAGAGGTGGGTCAGAAAGGATCTTGCTGTGATTTATGTCATAGACTGTTCTGCTTATGTTTTCCTCTAAGAGTTTTATAGTGGCTGGTCTTATATTTAGGTCTCTAATCCATTTTGAGTTTACTTTTGTGTATGGTGTTAGGGAGTGTAGTAATTTCATTCTTTTACATGTAACTGTCCAGTTTTCCCAGCACCACTTACTGAAGACACTGTCTTTTCTCCATTGTATACCCTTGCCTCCTTTGTCATAGATTAGTGAACCATAGGTACGTGGGTTTATCTCTGTGCTTTCTATCCTGTTCTATTGATCTATATTTCTGTTTTTCTGTCAGTACCATATTATCTTGATTACTGTAGCTTTGTAATATAGTCTGAAGTCTGGAAGTCTGATTCCTCCAGCTCTTTTTTTTCCCCCTCAAGACTGCTTTGGCTATCCAGGGTCTTTTGTGTCTCCCTACAAATTTTAAGATTTTTTTTTCTTGTTCTGTAGAAAATGCCAAAGGTATTTTGATCGGGATGCATTGAATATGTAGATTGCTTTGGGTAGTATAGTCATTTTCACAATATTGATTCTTCTAATCCGAGAACATGGTATACGTCTCCATCTGTTTATATCATCTTTGATTTCTTTCATCAGTGTCTTTTAGTTTTCTGAGTACAGGTCTTTTACTTCCTTAGGTAGGTTTATTCCTAGGTATTTTATTCTTATTGTTGCAGTGGTAATGGGATTGTTTCCTTAATTTCTCTTTCTGATCTTTCATTGTTAGTGTATAGGAATGCAAGCGATTTCTGTGCATTAATTTTGTATCCTGCAACTTTACCAAATTCATTGATTAGCTCCAGTGGTTTTCTGGTGGCATCTTTAGGATTCTCTATCTATGATATCATGTCATCTGCAAACAGTGACAATTTTACTTCTTCTTTTCCTTTTTGTATTCCTTTTATTTCTTTTTCTTTTCTGATTGCCATGGCTAGGACTTCCAAAACTATGTTGAATAGCAGTGGTGAGAGTGGACATCCTCGTCTTGTTCCTGATCTTAGAGGAAACGCTTTCAGTTTTTCACCATTGAGAATGCTGTTTGCTGTGGGTTTGTCATATATGGCCTTTATTATGTTGAGGTAGTTTCCCTCTATGCCCACACTCTGCAGAGTTTTTATCGTAAATGAGTGTTGAATTTTCTCAAAATCTTTTCCTTCATCTATTGAGAGGATCATATGGTTTTATTCTACAATTTGTTAATATGGTGTATCACATTGATTTGTGTATATTGAAGAATCCTTGCATCCCTGGGATAAACCCCACTTGATCATGGTGTATGATCCTTTTAATGTGTTGTTCGATTCTGTTTGCTAGTATTTTGTTGAGGATTTTTACATCTATATTCATCAGTGATATTGGTCTATAATTTTCTTTCCTTGTAGTATCTCTGTCTGATTTTGGTATCAGGATGATGGTGGTCTCATAGAATGAGTTTGGGAGTGTTCCTTCCCCTGCAATTGTTTTGAAGAATTTGAGAAGGTTGGGTGTTAGCTCTTCTCTAAATGTTTGATAGAATTCACCTGTGATGCCATCTGGTTCTGAACTTTTGTTTGTTGGAAGATTTTTAATCACAGTTTCAATTTCATTGCTTGCGATAGGTTTGTTCATATTTTCTATTTCTTCCTGGTTCAGTCTTAGAAGGTTATCCCTTTCTAAGAATTTGTCCATTTCTTCCAGATTTTCCATTTTATTGCCCTAGAGTTGCTTGTAGTAGTCTCTTAGGATGCTTTGTATTCCTGTGGTGTCTGTTGTAACTTCTGCTTTTTCACTTCTAATTTTGTTGATTTGCGTCCTCTCCCTCTTTTTCTGGAGTCTGGCTAAAGGTTGATCATTTTTGCTTATCTTCTCAAAGAACCAGCTTTTAGTTTTATTGATCTTTGCTTTCGTTTTCTTTGTTTCTATTTCCTTTATTTCTGCTCTGATCTTTATGATTTCTTTCCTTCTACTAACTTTGGGTTTTGTTCTTCTTTCTCTAGTTCCTCTAGGTGTAAGGTTAGATTATTTATTTGAGATTTTTCTTGTTTCTTGAGGTAGGCTTGTATTGCTATAAACTTCCCTCTTAGAACTCCTTTTGCTGCATCCCATAGGTTTTGGATCATCGTGTTTTTGTTGTCATTTGTCTCTAGGTAGTTTTTGATTTCCTCTTTGATTTCCTAAGTGATCTCTTGGTTATTTAGTAACGTATTGTTTAGCCTCCATGTGTTTGTGTTTTTTACGTTTTTTTCCATGTAATTGATTTCTTTTTTTTTTTTTTCATGTAATTGATTTCTAATCTCATAGCATTGTGGTAGGAACAGCTGCTTGATATGATTTCAGTTTTCTTAAATTTACTGAGGCTTTATCTGTGACCCAAGATGTGATCTATCCTGGGGCATGTTCCGTGTGCAGTTGAGAAGAACGTGTAATCTGCTGCTTTTGGATGGAATGTCCTATAAATATCAATTAACTCTATCTGGTCTATTGTGTCATTTAAAGCTTGTGTTTCCTTATTAATTTTCTGTCTGGCTGATCTCCACTGGTGTAAATGAGCTTTTAAAGTCCCCCGCTATTATTGTGTTACTGTCGATTTCCTCTTTTATAGCTGTTAGCAGTTGCCTTATACATTGAGGTGCTCCTATTTTGGGTACATATATATTTATAATTGTTATATCTTCTTCTTGGATTGATCCCTTGACCATTATGTAGTGTCTTTCCTTGTCTCTTGTAACATTCTTTATTTTAAAGTCTATTTTATCTGATATGAGTATTGCTACTCCAGCTTTCTTTTGATTTTCATTTGCATAGAATATATTTTTCCATCGCCTCACTTTGAGTCTGTATGTGTCCCTAGGTCTGAAATGGATCTCTTGTAGACAGCATATATATGGGTCTTGTTTTTGTATCCATTCAGCGAGCCTGTGTCTTTTGGTTGGAACATTTAGTGCATTCACCTTTAAGGTAATTATCAATATGTATGTTCCTAGTACTATTTTCTTAATTGTTATAGGTTTGTCTTGGTGGGTCCTTTTCTTCTCTTGTGTTTCCCACTTAGAGAAGTTCCTTCAGCATTTGGTGTAGAGCTGGTCTCATGGTGCTGAATTCTCTTAGCTTTTGCTTGTCTTTAAGGCTTTTGATTTCTCCATCAAATCTGAATGAGCTCTTTGCAGGGTGGAGTACTCTTGGTTGTAGGTTCTTCCCTTTCATCACTTTAAATTTATCATGCCACTTCCTTCTGGCTTGTAGATTTTCTACTGAGAAATCAGCTGTTATCCTTATGGGAGTTCCCTTGTATGTTATTTGTCATTTTTCCCTTGCTGCTTTCAATCATTTCTCTTTGTCATTAATTTTTGTCAATTTGATTACTATGTGTCTTGTCATTTTTCTCCTTTGGTTTATCCTGCCTGGGACACTCTGTGCTTCCGGACTTGGGTGGCTATTTCTTTTCCCAGGCTAGGGAAGTTTTTGACCATAATCTCTTCAAATATATTCTCGGGTCCTTTCTCTCTCTCTTCTCCTTCTGGGACCCCTATAATGCGAATGTTGTTGCGTTTAATGTTGTCCCAGAGGACTCTTGGGGTGTCTTCATTTATTTTCATTCTTTTTCTTTATTCTGTTCGATGGCAGTGATTTCCACCTTTCTGTCTTCCAGGTCACTTATCCGTTCTTCTGCCACAGTTATTCTGCTACTGATTCCTTCTAGTGTATTTTTCATTTCAGTTATTCCATTGTTCACCTCTGTTTGTTTGTTCTTTAATTCTTCTAGGTGTTTGTTCCTTAATTCTTCTAGGTCTTTGTTAAGCATTTCTTGCGTCTTCTCGATCTTTGCCTCCTTTCTTTTTCCAAGGTCTTGGCTCAACTTCACTATCATTATTCTGAATTCTTTTTCTGAAAGGTTCCCTATCTCCACCTCATTTCATTTTTTTTTCTGGGGTTTTATCTTGTTCCTTGATCTGGTATAATGTCCTCTGCCTTTTCATTTTGTCTATCTTTCTGTGAATGTGGTTTTCCTTCCACAGGCTGCAGAATTGTAGTTCTTCTTGCTTCTGCTGTCTGCTCTCTGGTGGATGAGTCTATCTTAGAGGCTTGTGCAAGCTTCCTGATGGGAGGGACTGGTGGTGGGTAGAGCTGGGTGTTGCTTTGGTGGACAGAGCTTTAATCTGCTTGTCTACGGATTAAATAAAACTTTAATAAAAAGTTTAATCCGCTTGTCTGCTGATGCATGGGGCTGGGTTCCCTCCCTGTTGGTTGTTTGGCCTGAGGCGACCCAGCGCTGGAACCTACCTTGCTCTTGGTGGGGCTAACGGCGGACTCTGGGAGGGCTCACACCAAGGAGTATTTCCCAGAACTTCTGCTGCCAGTGTCGTTGTCCTCATGGTGAGCCACAGCCACAGACACCACCTGCCTCTGCAGGAGACCCTCTAAAAGTAGCAGGTAATTCTGGTCATTCTCCTACGGGGTCACTGCTCTGTCCCCTGGGTCCTGATGTGCACACTACTTTGTGTGTGCCTTCCAAGAGTGGAGTATCTGAGTGGAGTTGAGACTCTGATTCTCTGTGTGGAGTCGCACAGACTCTGGGTCCTGTGAAGCTTCGATGTTTTCTGATTCTAGAAATCCTATAGGAGACGGTCCACAGCAGGTGACACTAATGTTGTCAGTAGAGGTGTTGAAGCCAAAGATCTGCAGTTCCAGCTAGAGGTGCCGATGTACATACAGGACAAAATCATCTCGTGTGAATGTAGTTCAGGCATGTTTAAGATGAATGGAGTCATGTTAATGCCTACCATATTCTATCTTGAGCCTCTCCTCAGGGACCCCCTCCTCAGTTCCTGAGGCTCCTGTAAGTCATGTACAGGGGACTGAAGAGTGGGCTCTGTCCAGTCTGAGCCCTGAGTTACCCTGTGTGTATCTTAGGATACTTTGTATTTCTGTGGTGTCTGTTGTAACATCATCTCTTTCATTTCAGATTTATTTGGGCCCTCTCTTTTTAAAAAAACATACGACTGTTGTCTTTTATTCTTTACAGAAGTTTAATAAGTGTTTGATCTACTATCCTTACCCTATGTATACTTTTTGCAGTGAGATTTTTACTTTTCTTTGTTTCCTTGTTACTATCAATAATTAGTGAGACTTCTTTTAAGCTACCTTCAACATTGCTTATAAAGCTGCTTTATTAGTGATGACAGAGCCTTAATGGAAGTCATGTTCTGGTTGTAAATTAGAATGCAATGTGCCAGCAAAAAGCCCCTTAAGTTTATTTCTCATTACTTCTTCTTCTTTTTTTAATTTAATTTTTATTTTTTGTCAGAGCAAATGTAATTAAAATGTTTTGTTTCTTCTAGGTGTGCAAGATGTGGTTCTTTTAAACATATACATATATCTATTCTTCTTTGGATCATTTTCCCATGTAGGTTATGATACAATGTTGAGTAGTCTTGTCTTGGTATTACGTAGGTTTTTGGTGATTACATATTTCACATGTGTTTCTATATCTATCTTAACCCCAATAGCCTAATGTTTCCAATCCTCACACCTTTCCATTTGGTGAACCATAAGTTTGTTTAATGAACCTGTGATTGCATTTCTCTGTGGAAATATCTTCATTGGTATCAATTTTATCTAAGACCTATAAGTGATATTATAGGATATGTGTCTTTTGCTTTCTGACTTAGTACAATTTGCCTGATTACCTCAAGAATCATACATGGTGCTGCAAATGGCATTGTTTCATTTTTTTCCCTGGCTAATAGTCCATCTGTACGTGTACCAGTTCTTCTTTGGCCACGCACCTGTTGATGGACTTTCTGGTTGCCTCCATGTCTTGGCTATTGTAATACTGCTGCAATGCACATTTGCTTGCCTGTGTCTTTCCAGTTCTATCTTCTTATGTTATAGGCCAAGGAGTGGGCTTGCTGTATCACATGGTAGCTCAGTGTGTACGTTTTAAAGGCACCACCATTCAGTTTTCATTAGTGGCTCTTTCCAGGTTACGTCCCACTTAAAATTGAGGGTATGCATTTCTCCAAAACACCTTCAATATTTATTGTTTGTAGTTTTCTTGCTGATGGTTATTCTAACAGGTGTGAGCTGATACCTCTCTGTGGTTGAATTTGCATGTGTCCCATAATCTGTTGAAATTGAGCTTTAAATCATGCCCTTTTTATTTATCAAACTGTGATTACAGCTTAGTTGTTCAAAGTGTTTTCTTAAAGTAAGTGTCACATTTTGAAAATTTTTGGCCATTACCTCCGTCAAGACATTTTGAGGGCAGGTTTCATTTACAGCCCTGAAGTACTTGTTCATATGAAGTGACCATTAGCACAGGTTTTAAAGCTGCTTTTACAGGTAACGACAAGACGGCGGCAGCCTTTCTACGTTCCCCAATCTGGTAACTAGGGAAAGAGACCTTCAGCCCCAAGAGTGTCCAGCTTTATTTCTCATCCAGCTGTGGGTCTAGATATGGTCACACCAGGTTGCATCACAACCCCGGAACGAATTATGTAAAAATTTCTCCCTCTATCACTCTCTTTGATTTTTGGGTTTTTTAAAGTAATTTATTTTTATAATGGGGTTTACCTGATTTTCACTGCTGTGTTTATGCCACTTTACACCCACTTCTTTCACTTACAGAGAGATATCAATACATAGGTTTTAAGATTTTTACTAGTCAGATATATTCTTCTTTGTTGAATAGGGGGTGTTGCGTCCACTTCACTGAGCAAGGAGTAGGTTTGTCTATTACATATTGGGTTTATGGAACAGTATCTGAGCTAATTTGAAACTCTTGTTTTATGTATCACCCCACCTCAGCTTTCCCATTAAGCAGCCATAGTCTGTTTTCTAAATATGTGACTCTGTTCTGTTTAGTAATTCAGTTCAAGTGTAACGGTTTTTACATTCCCTCTATAAGTGATATCTTATGATAAGTGCCGTTTTCTGTGTGACTTATTTCACTTAGAATTGTCGTACCTAAATCCACTCATCATGCAGCTACTAGCATTATGACATTGATTTCATGGCTGAATGATATTCCATTGTACATAAGGACCACAACTTCTTTATCCATTTTTCTCTTTCCTGGGATATTTAAGGTGGAATGAAGTGGAGGTCCTTGTCAACAGAGTACCCCTAAACTTTGGGGTGCCTGTATGTTGCTGATTTTTCATTTTCCCGATTTATACCCCATGCGTGGAAGTGCCCTATGCTCTCTAAGCTGTGTTTTTTAGGTGTTTCAGGACACACCGTACACTTCTCCAGAGTGGCTGTTGGAAATTAACATCCCGTCCATCAGAATAGCAAGGCTCCCATTTCTCCATGGCCTGTCCTGCATTTCTGGTTTGTACAGTTTTTTCAGCATGCCACTTTTGACCAATGGGAAGCGATACTTCTTTGTACCGCTGATTTGCATTTCCAGGTTGCTTGGTAGGCCAAAAAGGGCGTATGCGTTTTTTCCTGAATATATTCAGAAAAAACCGCATACGCCCTTTTGGCCAAGGGCATCATTGTCGACGTTTTGCCTCTTTTCATGTGCGTTAAAGGCGATTTGAATCTACGTCATGAAATCTGTTTCCGGCAATTCTGCCTTGCTTTCAAATCCTCTTCGCTGCCTTCCCTAAATATATTTGTGGATGAGAGTTATCATTTATAACTCTGCAGGTTTGTGAATTGCAGTGCCCCTGACCCCCATTTTTCAACTCGCTTTTTAGGGAGCTGACCGCAGAAGCACAGGATTGCTTCAGGCCCTATTCTGGTTCCGGGGGGAAGGCTGAGCTTATGTTTAATTCTTCTTCCCGATGGGAAAATAGAGTGACCTGTGCCTGTTCCAACACCTAGAGCTAGTCTCTCATTGGTTGCCCCTATTCCCGTTCACCCTCAGGACAAATTGCAACCTGTACGGAACAAGAGGTTAAAGGTGCTGATGCTCCAAGTAGGGAAATTGCTAGTAAAGCGACTGGAATGGGGAACCCTAGCACAAGGAGATGAGAAATGAGGTGCGTTTTAGAAACCTTTCGCCATCACACGCTGTACCATCTTCTGGGTTTCTCATGCTTGTTTTCGATGTAGGAAGATGCCCTTGAACCTGGAGATTAGGGACCCATGGGAGTGGTAACACGCAGTATTATTTTAAAAGTCTGCGTATGCTCACCCAACCTCACCAAACCTCTCAGCCCCAAGAGTGTCCACCCATATGTCTCATCCAGCTGTGGGTCTAGATATGTTCAATCCAGGTGGCATCAAAGGCCCTGAACGAATTCTGTAAGAATTTCTCTCTTTTACGCTGTCTTTGTTCCATGGGGTTTTAATAGTAATTTATTTTTATGATGCGGCATACCTGCTTTTCACTCCTGTGATTATGCCACTTTACACATTTACAGTGATATATGAATACACAGGTTTTAAGATTCTTGCTAGTCAGATATATCCTTTTGCGGTGAATAGGGTGTGTAGAGTCCATTTCCTGAGCAAGGAGTAGGTCTTGTCTATTACATATTGGGTTTATGGAACGGTATCTGAGCTAATTTGAAACTCTTGTTTTATGTATCACCCCACCTCACCTTTCCCGTTAAGCAGCCATAGTGTGTTTTCTGCATGTGTGACTCTGTTCTGTTTTGTAATTCAGTTCAAGTGTAACGGTTTTTACATTCCCTCTATAAGTGATACCTTATGAGAAATGACCTTTTTTGTGTGACTTATTTCACTTAGAATCGTCGTACCTAAATCCACTCATCATGCTGCTACTAGCCTTATGACATTGATTTCATGGCTGAGTGACATTCCATTGTACATAATTACCACAACTTCTGTATCCATTTTTCTCTTTCCTGGGATATTTAAGGTGGGATGAAGTGGAGGTCCTTGGCAAGAGAGCAGCCCGAAACTTTGGAGTGCTTGTGTCTTGCTGATTTTTAATTTTCCCAATTTATACCCCCATGAGTGGAATTGCACTATGCTCTCTAAGCTCTGTTTTTTAGATGTTTCAGGACACACCGTACCCTTCTCCAGAGTGGCTGTTGGCGATTTACATCCCGCCCATCAGTGTAGCAAGGCTCCCATTTCTCCATGGCCTGTCCTGCATTTCTGGTTTTGACACTTTTTTCAGCATGGCCCGTTTGACCGATGGGAAGTGAGACTTCTTTGTAGTGCTGATTTGCCTTTCTAGGTTGCTTGGTTGGCCAAAAAGGGCGTATGCGTTTTTTCCTGAATATATTCAGGAAAAAACGCATAAGCCCTTTTAGTCCAAGGGCATCACTGTCAACGTTTTGCCGCTTTTCATGTGCTTTAAAGGCGATTCGAATCTACCTCCTGAAATCTGTTTCCTGCAATTCTGCCTTGATTTCAAATCCTCTTCTTTACCTTCCCTCAATATATTTGTGGACGAGAGTTTTCATTTATAAATCTGCAGGTTTGTGAATTGCAGTGCCTTGAAGCTCCATTTTACAACTCGCTTTTTCGGGAGCTGGCCGCAAAAGCGCAGGATGGCTTCAGGCCCTGTTCTGGTTCCGGGGGGCAGGCTGAACCTGTGGTTAATTCTTCTTCCTGATGGGAAAATAGAGTGACCTGTGCCTGTCCCAACACCAAGAGCTAGTCTCTGGTTTTTTCCCCGTCTTCCCGTTCATCCTCAGGACAAATGGCAACCTGTACGGAACAGGAGGTTAAAGGTGCTGATGCTCCAAGTAGGGAGATTGCTAGTAAAGTGGCTGGAATTGCGAGCCCGAGAACAAGGAGATGAGAAATGAGGTGCGTTTTAGAAACCTTTCCCCATCACACGGTGTACCATCTTCTGGGTTTCTCATGCATGTTTTCGATGTAGCCAGATGCCCTTGAACCTGGAGATTTGGGACTCATGCGATGGGTACCACGCAGTATTACTTTAAAGGGTCTGCGTTTGCTCACCCAACCTCACCAAACCTCTCAGCCCCAAGAGTGTCCACCCTTATGTCTCATCCAGCTGTGGGTCTAGATATGGTCAATCCAGTTTGCATCACAGCCCCTGAACGAATTGTGTAAGAATTTCTCTCTCTTTCACTGTCTTTGTTTCATGGGTTTTTAAAAGTAATTTCTTTTTATAATGGGGTTTAGCTGCTTTTCACGGCTGTGTTTATGCCGCTTTACACCCACTTGACACACTAACAGAGAGATATCAATACATAGGTTTTAAGATTATTACTAGTCAGATATATTCTTGTGCGGTGAATCGGGCGTGTTGAGTCCAGTTCTCTGAGCAAGGAGTAGGTCTTGTCTATTACATATTGGGTTTATGGAACGGTATCTGAGCTAATTTGAAACTCTTGTTTTATGTATCACCCCACCTCACCTTTCCCGTTAAGCAGCCATAGTGTGTTTTCTGCATGTGTGACTCTGTTCTGTTTTGTAATTCAGTTCAAGTGTAACGGTTTTTACATTCCCTCTATAAGTGACACCATATGAGAAGTGTCCTTTTCTGTGTGACTTATTTCACTTAGAATCGTCGTACCTAAATCCACTCATCATGCTGCTACTAGCCTTATGACATTGATTTCATGGCTGAGTGATATTCCATTGTACATAAGGACCACAACTTTTGTATCCATTTTTCACTTTCCTGGGATATGTAAGGTGGAATGAAGTGGAGGTCCTTGTCAACAGAGCAGCCCTAAACTTTGGGGTGCTTGTGTCTTGCTGATTTTTAATTTTCCCACTTTATACCCCCATGCGTGGAAGTGCCCTATGCTCTCTAAGCTGTGTTTTTTAGATGTTTCAGGACACACCGTACACTTCTCCAGAGTGGCTGTTGGCAATTTACATTCCGCCCATCAGTGTAGCAAGGCACCCATTTCTCCATGGCCTGTCCTGCATTTCTGGTTTTGACACTTTTTTCAGCATGGCCCTTTTGACCGATGGGAAGCGAGACTTCTTTGTAGCGCTGATTTGCCTTTCCAGGTTGCTTGGTTGGCCAAAAAGGGCGTATGCGTTTTTTCCTTAATATATTCAGGAAAAAACGCATACGCCCTTTTTGGCCAAGGGCATCATTGTCAAAGTTTTGCCGCTTTTCATGTGCTTTGAAGGCGATTCGAATCTACCTCCTGAAATCTGTTTCCTGCAATTCTGCCTTGATTTCAATTCCTCGTCTTTGCCTTCCCTCAATATATTTGTGGACGAGAGTTATCATTTATAACTCTGCAGGTTTGTGAATTGCAGTGCCCTGAATCTCCATTTTACAACTCGCTTTTTCTGGAGCTGGCCGCAAAAGCGCAGGATGGCTTCAGGCCCTGTTCTGGTTCCGGGGGGCAGGCTGAGCCTGTGGTTAATTCTTCTTCCTGATGGGAAATAGAGTGACCTGTGCGTGTCCCAACACCAAGAGCTAGTCTCTCGTTTTTTCCCCGTCTTCCCGTTCATCCTCAGGACAAATGGCAACCTGTACGGAACAGGAGGTTAAAGGTGCTGATGCTCCAAGTAGGGAGATTGCTAGTAAAGTGGCTGGAATTTCGAGCCCGAGAACAAGGAGATGAGAAATGAGGTGCGTTTTAGAAACCTTTCCCCATCACACGGTGTACCATCTTCTGGGTTTCTCATGCATGTTTTCGATGTAGGAAGATGCCCTTGAACCTGGAGTTTTGGGACCCATGCGATGGGTACCACGCAGTATTACTTTAAAGGGTCTGCGTTTGCTCACCCAACCTCACCAAACCTCTCAGCCCCAAGAGTGTCCACCCTTATGTCTCATCCAGCTGTGGGTCTAGATATGGTCAATCCAGTTTGCATCACAGCCCCTGAACGAATTGTGTAAGAATTTCTCTCTCTTTCACTGTCTTTGTTTCATGGGTTTTTAAAAGTAATTTCTTTTTATAATGGGGTTTAGCTGCTTTTCACGGCTGTGTTTATGCCGCTTTACACCCACTTGACACACTAACAGAGAGATATCAATACATAGGTTTTAAGATTATTACTAGTCAGATATATTCTTGTGCGATGAATCGGGCGTGTTGAGTCCAGTTCTCTGAGCAAGGAGTAGGTCTTGTCTATTACATATTGGGTTTATGGAACGGTATCTGAGCTAATTTGAAACTCTTGTTTTATGTATCACCCCACCTCACCTTTCCCGTTAAGCAGCCATAGTGTGTTTTCTGCATGTGTGACTCTGTTCTGTTTTGTAATTCAGTTCAAGTGTAACGGTTTTTACATTCCCTCTATAAGTGACACCATATGAGAAGTGTCCTTTTCTGTGTGACTTATTTCACTTAGAATCGTCGTACCTAAATCCACTCATCATGCTGCTACTAGCCTTATGACATTGATTTCATGGCTGAGTCATATTCCATTGTACATAAGGACCACAACTTTTGTATCCATTTTTCACTTTCCTGGGATATGTAAGGTGGAATGAAGTGGAGGTCCTTGTCAACAGAGCAGCCCTAAACTTTGGGGTGCTTGTGTCTTGCTGAGTTTTAATTTTCCCACTTTATACCCCCATGCGTGGAAGTGCCCTATGCTCTCTAAGCTGTGTTTTTTAGATGTTTCAGGACACACCGTACACTTCTCCAGAGTGGCTGTTGGCAATTTACATCCCGCCCATCAGTGTAGCAAGGCACCCATTTCTCCATGGCCTGTCCTGCATTTCTGGTTTTGACACTTTTTTCAGCATGGCCCTTTTGACCGATGGGAAGCGAGACTTCTTTGTAGCGCTGATTTGCCTTTCCAGGTTGCTTGGTTGGCCAAAAAGTGCGTATGCGTTTTCTCCTGAATATATTCAGGAAAAAACGCATACGCCCTTTTTGGCCAAGGGCATCATTGTCAACGTTTTGCCGCTTTTCATGTGCTTTAAAGGCGATTCGAATCTACCTCCTGAAATCTGTTTCCTGCAATTCTGCCTTGATTTCAATTCCTCGTCTTTGCCTTCCCTCAATATATTTGTGTACGAGAGTTATCATTTATAACTCTGCAGGTTTGTGAATTGCAGTGCCCTGAAGCTCCATTTTACAACTCACTTTTTCGGGAGCTGGCCGCAAAAGCGCAGGATGGCTTCAGGCCCTGTTCTGGTTCCGGGGGGAAGGCTGAGCCTGTGGTTAATTCTTCTTCCTGATGGGAAAATAGAGTGACCTGTGCCTGTCCCAACACCAAGAGCTAGTCTCTCGTTTTTTCCCCGTCTTCCCGTTCATCCTCAGGACAAATGGCAACCTGTACGGAACAGGAGGTTAAAGGTGCTGATGCTCCAAGTAGGGAGATTGCTAGTAAAGTGGCTGGAATTGCGAGCCCGAGAACAAGGAGATGAGAAATGAGGTGCGTTTTAGAAACCTTTCCCCATCACACGGTGTACCATCTTCTGGGTTTCTCATGCATGTTTTCGATGTAGGAAGATGCCCTTGAACCTGGAGTTTTGGGACCCATGCGATGGGTACCACGCAGTATTACTTTAAAGGATCTGCGTTTGCTCACCCAACCTCACCAAACCTCTCAGCCCCAAGAGTGTCCACCCTTATGTCTCATCCAGCTGTGGGTCTAGATATGGTCAATCCAGTTTGCATCACAGCCCCTGAACGAATTGTGTAAGAATTTCTCTCTCTTTCACTGTCTTTGTTTCATGGGTTTTTAAAAGTAATTTCTTTTTATAATGGGGTTTAGCGGCTTTTCACGGCTGTGTTTATGCCGCTTTACACCCACTTGACACACTAACAGAGAGATATCAATACATAGGTTTTAAGATTATTACTAGTCAGATATATTCTTGTGCGGTGAATCGGGCGTGTTGAGTCCAGTTCTCTGAGCAAGGGGTAGGTCTTGTCTATTACATATTGGGTTTATGGAACGGTATCTGAGCTAATTTGAAACTCTTGTTTTATGTATCACCCCACCTCACCTTTCCCGTTAAGCAGCCATAGTGTGTTTTCTGCATGTGTGCCTCTGTTCTGTTTTGTAATTCAGTTCAAGTGTAACGGTTTTTACATTCCCTCTATAAGTGACACCATATGAGAAGTGTCCTTTTCTGTGTGACTTATTTCACTTAGAATCGTCGTACCTAAATCCACTCATCATGCTGCTACTAGCCTTATGACATTGATTTCATGGCTGAGTGATATTCCATTGTACATAAGGACCACAACTTTTGTATCCATTTTTCACTTTCCTGGGATATGTAAGGTGGAATGAAGTGGAGGTCCTTGTCAACAGAGCAGCCCTAAACTTTGGGGTGCTTGTGTCTTGCTGATTTTTAATTTTCCCACTTTATACCCCCATGCATGGAAGTGCCCTATGCTCTCTAAGCTGTGTTTTTTAGATGTTTCAGGACACACCGTACACTTCTCCAGAGTGGCTGTTGGCAATTTACATCCCGCCCATCAGTGTAGCAAGGCTCCCATTTCTCCATGGCCTGTCCTGCATTTCTGGTTTTGACACTTTTTTCAGCATGGCCCTTTTGACCGATGGGAAGCGAGACTTCTTTGTAGCACTGATTTGCCTTTCCAGGTTGCTTGGTTGGCCAAAAAGCGCGTATGCGTTTTCTCCTGAATATATTCAGGAGAAAACGCATACGCCCTTTTTGGCCAAGGGCATCATTGTCAACGTTTTGCCGCTTTTCATGTGCTTTAAAGGCGATTCGAATCTACCTCCTGAAATCTGTTTCCTGCAATTCTGCCTTGATTTCAATTCCTCGTCTTTGCCTTCCCTCAATATATTTGTGGACGAGAGTTATCATTTATAACTCTGCAGTTTTGTGAATTGCAGTGCCCTGAAGCTCCATTTTACAACTCGCTTTTTTGGGAGCTGGCCGCAAAAGCGCAGGATGGCTTCAGGCCCTGTTCTGGTTCCGGGGGGCAGGCTGAGCCTGTGGTTAATTCTTCTTCCTGATGGGAAAATAGAGTGACCTGTGCCTGTCCCAACACCAAGAGCTAGTCTCTGGTTTTTTCCCCGTCTTCCCGTTCATCCTCAGGACAAATGGCAACCTGTACGGAACAGGAGGTTAAAGGTGCTGATGCTCCAAGTAGGGAGATTGCTAGTAAAGTGGCTGGAATTTCGAGCCCGAGAACAAGGAGATGAGAAATGAGGTGCGTTTTAGAAACCTTTCCCCATCACACGGTGTACCATCTTCTGGGTTTCTCATGCATGTTTTCGATGTAGGAAGATGCCCTTGAACCTGGAGATTTGGGACCCATGCGATGGATACCACGCAGTATTACTTTAAAGGGTCTGCGTTTGCTCACCCAACCTCACCAAACCTCTCAGCCCCAAGAGTGTCCACCCTTATGTCTCATCCAGCTGTGGGTCTAGATATGGTCAATCCAGTTTGCATCACAGCCCCTGAACGAATTGTGTAAGAATTTCTCTCTCTTTCACTGTCTTTGTTTCATGGGTTTTTAAAAGTAATTTCTTTTTATAATGGGGTTTAGCTGCTTTTCACGGCTGTGTTTATGCCGCTTTACACCCACTTGACACACTAACAGAGAGATATCAATACATAGGTTTTAAGATTATTACTAGTCAGATATATTCTTGTGCGGTGAATCGGGCGTGTTGAGTCCAGTTCTCTGAGCAAGGGGTAGGTCTTGTCTATTACATATTGGGTTTATGGAACGGTATCTGAGCTAATTTGAAACTCTTGTTTTATGTATCACCCCACCTCACCTTTCCCGTTAAGCAGCCATAGTGTGTTTTCTGCATGTGTGCCTCTGTTCTGTTTTGTAATTCAGTTCAAGTGTAACAGTTTTTACATTCCCTCTATAAGTGACACCATATGAGAAGTGTCCTTTTCTGTGTGACTTATTTCACTTAGAATCGTCGTACCTAAATCCACTCATCATGCTGCTACTAGCCTTATGACATTGATTTCATGGCTGAGTGATATTCCATTGTACATAAGGACCACAACTTTTGTATCCATTTTTCACTTTCCTGGGATATGTAAGGTGGAATGAAGTGGAGGTCCTTGTCAACAGAGCAGCCCTAAACTTTGGGGTGCTTGTGTCTTGCTGATTTTTAATTTTCCCACTTTATACCCCCATGCGTGGAAGTGCCCTATGCTCTCTAAGCTGTGTTTTTTAGATGTTTCAGGACACACCGTACACTTCTCCAGAGTGGCTGTTGGCAATTTACATCCCGCCCATCAGTGTAGCAAGGCACCCATTTCTCCATGGCCTGTCCTGCATTTCTGGTTTTGACACTTTTTTCAGCATGGCCCTTTTGACCGATGGGAAGCGAGACTTCTTTGTAGCGCTGATTTGCCTTTCCAGGTTGCTTGGTTGGCCAAAAAGGGCGTATGCGTTTTTTCCTTAATATATTCAGGAAAAAACGCATACGCCCTTTTTGGCCAAGGGCATCATTGTCAAAGTTTTGCCGCTTTTCATGTGCTTTGAAGGCGATTCGAATCTACCTCCTGAAATCTGTTTCCTGCAATTCTGCCTTGATTTCAATTCCTCGTCTTTGCCTTCCCTCAATATATTTGTGGACGAGAGTTATCATTTATAACTCTGCAGGTTTGTGAATTGCAGTGCCCTGAAGCTCCATTTTACAACTCGCTTTTTCGGGAGCTGGCCGCAAAAGCGCAGGATGGCTTCAGGCCCTGTTCTGGTTCCGGGGGGCAGGCTGAGCCTGTGGTTAATTCTTCTTCCTGATGGGAAAATAGAGTGACCTGTGCCTGTCCCAACACCAAGAGCTAGTCTCTGGTTTTTTCCCCGTCTTCCCGTTCATCCTCAGGACAAATGGCAACCTGTACGGAACAGGAGGTTAAAGGTGCTGATGCTCCAAGTAGGGAGATTGCTAGTAAAGTGGCTGGAATTGCGAGCCCGAGAACAAGGAGATGAGAAATGAGGTGCGTTTTAGAAACCTTTCCCCATCACACGGTGTACCATCTTCTGGGTTTCTCATGCATGTTTTCGATGTAGGCAGATGCCCTTGAACCTGGAGATTTGGGACCCATGCGATGGGTACCACGCAGTATTACTTTAAAGGGTCTGCGTTTGCTCACCCAACCTCACCAAACCTCTCAGCCCCAAGAGTGTCCACCCTTATGTCTCATCCAGCTGTGGGTCTAGATATGGTCAATCCAGTTTGCATCACAGCCCCTGAACGAATTGTGTAAGAATTTCTCTCTCTTTCACTGTCTTTGTTTCATGGGTTTTTAAAAGTAATTTCTTTTTATAATGGGGTTTAGCTGCTTTTCACGGCTGTGTTTATGCCGCTTTACACCCACTTGACACACTAACAGAGAGATATCAATACATAGGTTTTAAGATTATTACTAGTCAGATATATTCTTGTGCGGTGAATCGGGCGTGTTGAGTCCAGTTCTCTGAGCAAGGAGTAGGTCTTGTCTATTACATATTGGGTTTATGGAACGGTATCTGAGCTAATTTGAAACTCTTGTTTTATGTATCACCCCACGTCACCTTTCCCGTTAAGCAGCCATAGTGTGTTTTCTGCATGTGTGCCTCTGTTCTGTTTTGTAATTCAGTTCAAGTGTAACGGTTTTTACATTCCCTCTATAAGTGACACCATATGAGAAGTGTCCTTTTCTGTGTGACTTATTTCACTTAGAATCGTCGTACCTAAATCCACTCATCATGCTGCTACTAGCCTTATGACATTGATTTCATGGCTGAGTGATATTCCATTGTACATAAGGACCACAACTTTTGTATCCATTTTTCACTTTCCTGGGATATGTAAGGTGGAATGAAGTGGAGGTCCTTGTCAACAGAGCAGCCCTAAACTTTGGGGTGCTTGTGTCTTGCTGATTTTTAATTTTCCCACTTTATACCCCCATGCGTGGAAGTGCCCTATGCTCTCTAAGCTGTGTTTTTTAGATGTTTCAGGACACACCGTACACTTCTCCAGAGTGGCTGTTGGCAATTTACATCCCGCCCATCAGTGTAGCAAGGCTCCCATTTCTCCATGGCCTGTCCTGCATGTCTGGTTTTGACACTTTTTTCAGCATGGCCCTTTTGACCGATGGGAAGCGAGACTTCTTTGTAGCGCTGATTTGCCTTTCCAGGTTGCTTGGTTAGCCAAAAAGGGCGTATGCGTTTTTTCCTGAATATATTCAGGAAAAAACGCATACGCCCTTTTTGGCCAAGGGCATCATTGTCAACGTTTTGCTGCTTTTCATGTGCTTTAAAGGCGATTCGAATCTACCTCCTGAAATCTGTTTCCTGCAATTCTGCCTTGATTTCAATTCCTCGTCTTTGCCTTCCCTCAATATATTTGTGGACGAGAGTTATCATTTATAACTGTGCAGGTTTGTGAATTGCAGTGCCCTGAAGCTCCATTTTACAACTCGCTTTTTCGGGAGCTGGCCGCAAAAGCGCAGGATGGCTTCAGGCCCTGTTCTGGTTCCGGGGGGCAGGCTGAGCCTGTGGCTAATTCTTCTTCCTGATGGGAAAATAGAGTGACCTGTGCCTGTCCCAACACCAAGAGCTAGTCTCTGGTTTTTTCCCCGTCTTCCCGTTCATCCTCAGGACAAATGGCAACCTGTACGGAACAGGAGGTTAAAGGTGCTGATGCTCCAAGTAGGGAGATTGCTAGTAAAGTGGCTGGAATTGCGAGCCCGAGAACAAGGAGATGAGAAATGAGGTGCGTTTTAGAAACCTTTCCCCATCACACGGTGTACCATCTTCTGGGTTTCTCATGCATGTTTTCGATGTAGGAAGATGCCCTTGAACCTGGAGATTTGGGACCCATGCGATGGGTACCACGCAGTATTACTTTAAAGGGTCTGCGTTTGCTCACCCAACCTCACCAAACCTCTCAGCCCCAAGAGTGTCCACCCTTATGTCTCATCCAGCTGTGGGTCTAGATAAGGTCAATCCAGGTTGCATCACAGCCCCTGAACGAATTGTGTAAGAATTTCTCTCTCTTTCACTGTCTTTGTTTCATGGGTTTTTAAAAGTAATTTCTTTTTATAATGGGGTTTAGCTGCTTTTCACTGCTGTGTTTATGCCGCTCTACACCCACTTGACACACTAACAGAGAGATATCAATACATAGGTTTTAAGATTACTACTAGTCAGATATATTCTTGTGCGGTGAATAGGGCGTGTTGAGGCCAGTTCTCTGAGCAAGGAGTAGGTCTTGTCTATTACATATTGGGTTTATGGATCGGTATCTCAGCTAATTTGAAACCCTTGTTTTATGTATCACCCCACCTCACCTTTCCCGTTAAGCAGCCATAGTGTGTTTTCTGCATGTGTGACTCTGTTCTGTTTTGTAATTCAGTTCAAGTGTAACGGTTTTTACATTCCCTCTATAAGTGATAACTTATGAGAACTGTCCTTTTCAGTGTGTCTTATTTCACTAAGAATCGTCGTACCTAAATCCACTCATCATGCTGCTACTAGCCTCATGACATTGATTTCATGGCTGAGTGATATTCCACTGTACATAAGGACCACCACTTCTTTATCCATTTTTCTCTTTCCTGGGACATTTAAGGTGGAATGAAGTGGAGGTCCTTGGCAACAGAGCAGCCCTAAACTTTGGGGTGCTTCTGTCTTGCTGATTTTTAATTTTCCCAATTTATACCCCCATGCGTGGAAGTGCCCTATGCTCTCTAAGCTGTGTTTTTTAGATGTTTCAGGACACACCGTACCCTTCCCCACAGTGGCTGTTGGCAATTTATATCCCACCCATCAGTGTAGAAAGGGTCCCATTTCTCCATGGCCTGTCCTGCATTTCTGGTTTTGACACTTTTTTCAGCATTGCCCTTTTGACCGATGGGAAGCGAGACTTCTTTGTAGCGCTGATTTGCCTTTCCAGGTTGCTTGGTTGGCCAAAAAGGGCGTATGCGTCTTTTCCTGAATATATTCATGAAAAGACGCATACGCCCTTTTTGGCCAAGGGCATCATTGTCAACCTTTTGCCGCTTTTCATGTGCTTTAAAGGCAATTCGAATCTACCTCCGGAAATCTGTTTCCTGCAATTCTGCCTTGATTTCAAATCCTCTTGTTTGCCTTCCCTCAATATATTTGTGGACGAGAGTTATCATTTATAACTCTACAGGTTTGTGAAATGCAGTGCCCTAAAACTCCATTTTACAAGTCGTTTTTTTGGGAGCTGGCCGCAAAAGCGCAGGATGGCTTCAGGCCATATTCTGGTTCCGGGGGGCAGGCTGAGCCTGTGGTTAATTCTTCTTCCTGATGGGAAAATAGAGTGACCTGTGCCTGTCCCAACACCAACAGCTAGACTCTCATTGGTTCCCCGTATTCCCGTTCATCCTCAGGACAAATTGCAACCTGTACGGAACAGGAGGTTAAAGGTGCTGATACTCCAAGTAGGGAGATTGCTAATAAAGTGGCTGGAATGGCGAACCCGAGCACAAGGAGATGAGAAATGAGGTGCGTTTTAGAAACCTTTCCCCATCACACGGTGTACCTTCTTCTGGGTTTCTCAGGGATGTTTTCGATGTAGGAAGATTCCCTTGAACCTGGAGATTTGGGACCCATGGGATGGGTACCACTCACTATTACTTTAAAGGGTCTGTGTTTGCTCACCCAACCTCACCAAACCTCTCAGCCCCGAGAGTGTCCACCCTTATGTCTCATCCAGCTGTGGGTCTAGATATTGTCAATCCAGGTTGCATCACAGCCCCTGAGCGAATTGTGTAAGAATTTCTCTCGCTTTCACTGTCTTTGTTTCATGGGTTTTTAAAAGTAATTTATTTTTATAATGGGGTTTAGCTGATTTTCACTGCTGTGCTTATGCCGCTTTACAACCACTTGACACACTAACAGAGAGATATCAAAACATAGGTTTTAAGATTACTACTAGTCAGATATATTCTTGTGCGGTGAATAAGGCGTGTTGAATCCAGTTATCTGATCAAGCAGTAGGTCTTGTCTATTACATATTGGGTTTATGGAAAGGTATCTCAGCTAATTTGAAACCCTTGTTTTATGTATCACCCCACCTCACCTTTCCCGTTAAGCAGCCATAGTGTGTTTTCTGCATGTGTGACTCTGTTCTGTTTTGTAATTCAGTTCAAGTGTAACGGTTTTTACATTCCCTCTATATGTGATAACTTATGAGAAGTGTCCTTTTCAGTGTGTCTTATTTCACTAAGAATCGTCGTACCTAAATCCACTCATCATGCTGCTACTAGCCTCATGACATTGATTTCATGGCTGAGTGATATTCCACTGTACATAAGGACCACCACTTCTTTATCCCTTTTTCTCTTTCCTGGGACATTTAAGGTGGAATGAAGTGGAGGTCCTTGGCAACAGAGCAGCCCTAAACTTTGGGGTGCTTGTGTCTTCCTGATTTTTAATTTTCCCAATTTATACCCCCATGCGTGGAAGTGCCCTGTGCTCTCTAAGCTGTGTTTTTTAGATGTTTCAGGACACACCGTACCCTTCTCCAGAGTGGCTGTTGGCAATTTACATCCCGCCCATCAGTGTAGCAAGACTCCCATTTCTCCATGGCCTGTCCTGCATTTCTGGTTTTGACACTTTTTTTAGCATGGCCCTTTTGACCGTTGGGAAGCGAGACTTCTTTGTAGCGCTGATTTGCCTTTCCAGGTTGCTTGGTTGGCCAAAAAGGGCTTATGCGTTTTTTCCTGAATATATTCAGGAAAAAACGCATAAGCCCTTTTTGGCCAAGGGCATCATTGTCAACGTTTTGCCGCTTTTCATGTGCTTTAAAGGCGATTCGAATCTACCTCCTGAAATCTGTTTCCTGCAATTCTGCCTTGATTTCAAATCCTCTTCTTTGCCTTCCCTCAATATATTTGTGGACGATAGTTATCATTTATAACTCTGCAGGTTTGTGAAATGCAGTGCCCTGAAACTCCATTTTACAAGTCGATTTTTTGGGAGCTGGCCGCAAAAGCGCAGGATGGCTTCAGGCCCTATTCTGGTTCCGGGGGGCAGGCTGAGCCTGTGGTTAATTCTTCTTCCTGATGAGAAAATAGAGTGACCTGTGCCTGTCCCAACACCAACAGCTAGACTCTCATTGGTTCCCCGTCTTCACGTTCATCCTCAGGACAAATTGCAACCTGTACGGAACAGGAGGTTAAAGGTGCTGATACTCCAAGTAGGGAGATTGCTACTAAAGTGGCTGGAATGGCGAACCCGAGCACAAGGAGATGAGAAATGAGGAGCGTTTTAGAAACCTTTCCCCATCATACGGTGTACCATCTTCTGGGTTTCTCATGCATGTTTTCGATGTAGGAAGATGCCCTTGAACCTGGAGATTTGGGACCCATGGGATGGGTACCACTCATTATTACTTTAAAGTGTCTGCGTTTCTTCACCCAACCTCACCAAACCTCTCAGCCCCAAGAGTGTCCACCCTTATGTCTCATCCATCTTTGGGTCTAGATATGGTCAATCCAGGTTGCATCACCGCCCCTGAACGGATTGTGTAAGAATTTCTCTATCTTTCACTGACTTTGTTTCATGGGTTTTTAAAAGTAATTTATTTTTATAATGGTGTTTAGGTGATTTTCACTGCTGTCTTTATGCCGCTTTACACCCACTTGACACACTAACAGAGAGATATCAATACATAGGTTTTAAGATTATTACTAGTCAAATATATTCTTGTGCGGTGAAT
The DNA here is from genome assembly GCF_965194825.1 of Balaenoptera physalus. Lineage (NCBI taxonomy): Eukaryota > Metazoa > Chordata > Mammalia > Artiodactyla > Balaenopteridae > Balaenoptera > Balaenoptera physalus. Next base: position 59,633 of record NW_028125361.1, read on the forward strand.
AGGGCGTGTTGAGTCCAGTTCTCTGAGCAAGGAGTCGGTCTTGTCTGTTACATATTGCGTTTATGGAACGGTATCTGAGCTAATTTGAAACCCTTGTTTTATGTATCACCCCACCTCACCTTTCCCGTTAAGCAGCCATAGTGTGTTTTCTGCAAGTGTGACTCTGTTCTGTTTTGTAATTCAGTTCAAGTGTAACGGTTTTTACAATCCCTCGATAAGTGATACCTTATGAGAAATGTCCTTTTCTGTGTGACTTATTTCACTTAGAATCGTCGTACCTAAATCCACTCATCATGCTGCTACTAGCTTCATGACATTGATTTCATGGCTGAGTGATATTCCATTGTACATAAGGACCACAAATTCTTTATCCATTTTTCTCTTTCCTGGGATATTTAAGGTGAAATGAAGTGGAGGTCCTTGGCAACAGAGCAGCCCTAAACTTTGGGGTGCTTGTGTCTTGCTGAATTTTAATTTTCCCAATTTATACCCCCATGCGTGGAAGTGCCCTATGCTCTCTAAGCTGTGTTTTTTAGATGTTTCAGGACACACCGTACCCTTCTCCAGAGTGTCTGTTGGCAATTTACATGCCGCCCATCAGTGTAGCAAGGCTCCCATTTCTCCATGGCCTGTCCTGCATTTCTCGTTTTGACACTTTTTTCAGCATGGCCCTTTTGACCGTTGGGAAGCGAGACTTTTTTGTAGCGCTGATTTGCCTTTCCAGGTTGCTTGGTTGGCCAAAAAGGGCGTATGCGTTTTTTCCTGAATATATTCAGGAAAAAACGCATACGCCCTTTTTGGCCAAGGGCATCATTGTCAACGTTTTGCCGCTTTTCATGTGCTTTAAAGGCGATTCGAGTCTACCTCCTGAAATATGTTTCCTGCAATTCTGCCTTGATTTCAAATCCTCTTCTTTGCCTTCCCTCAATATATTTGTGGATGATAGTTATCATTTATAACTCTGCAGGTTTGTGAAATGCAGTGCCCTCAAACTCTATTTTACAAGTCGCTTTTTTGGGAGCTGGCCCCAAAAGCGCAGCATGGCTTCAGGCCCTATTCTGGTTCCGGGATGGCAGGCTGAGCCTGTGGTTAATTCTTCTTCCTGATGGGAAAATAGAGTGACCTGTGCCTGTCCCAACACCAACAGCTAGACTCTCATTGGTTCCCTGTCTTCCCGTTCATCCTCAGGAGAATTTGCAAACTGTACGGAAGAGGAGGTTAAAGGTGCTGATACTCCAAGTAGCTAAATTGCTAGTAAAGTGGTGGAATGGCGAACCCGAGCACAAGGAGATGAGAAATGAGGAGCGTTTTAGAAACCTTTCCCCATCACACGGTGTACCATCTTCTGGGTTTCTCATGCATGTTTTCGATGTAGGAAGATGCCCTTGAACCTGGAGATTTGGGACCCATGGGATGGGTACCACTCACTATTACTTTAAAGGGTCTGCATTTGCTCACCCAACCTCACCAAACCTCTCAGCCCCAAGAGTGTCCACCCTTATGTCTCATCCATCTGTGGGTCTAGATATGGTCAATCCAAGTTGCATCACAGCCCCTGAAAGGATTGTGTAAGAATTTCTCTATCTTTCACTGACTTTGTTTTATGTGTTTTTAAAAGTAATTTATTTTTATAATGGGGTTTAGCTGCTTTTCACTGCTGTGTTTATGCCGATTTACACCCACTTGACACCCTAAAAGAAAGATATCAAAACATAGGTTTTAAGATTACTACTAGTCAGATATATTCTTGTGCGGTGAATAGGGCGTGTTGAGTCCAGTTGTGTGAACAAGGAGTAGGTCTTGTCTATTACATATTGGGTTTTAGGAACGGTATCTCAGCTAATTTGAAACCCTTGTTTTATGAATCACCCCACCACACCTTTCCCGTTAAGCAGCCATAGTGTGTATTCTGCATGTGTGACTCTGTTCTGTTTTGTAATTCAGTTCAAGTGTAAAGGTTTTTACATTCCCCCTATAAGTGATAACTTATGAGAAGTGTCCTTTTCTGTGTGTCTTATTTCACTTAGAATCGTCGTACCTAAATTCACTCATCATGCTGCTACTAGCCTCATGACATTGATTTCATGGCTGAGTGATATTCCATTGTACATAAGGACGACCACTTCTTTATACATTTTTCGCTTTCCTGGGATATTTAAGGTGGAATGAAGTTTAGGTCCTTGTCAACAGAGCAGCCCTAAACTTTGGGGTGCTTGTGTCTTGCTGATTTTTAATTTTCCCAATTTATACCCCCATGCATGGAAGTGCCCTATGCTCTCTAAGCTGTGTTTTTTAGATGTTTCAGGACACACCGTACCCTTCTCCAGAGTGGCTGTTGGCAATTTACATCCCGCCCATCAGTGTAGCAAGGCTCCCATTTCTCCATGGCCTGTCCTGCATTTCTGGTTTTGACACTTTTTTTAGCATGGCCCTTTTGACCGTTGGGAAGCGAGACTTCTTTGGAGCGCTGATTTGCCTTTCCAGGTTGCTTGGTTGGCCAAAAAGGGCTTATGCGTTTTTTCCTGAATATATTCAGGAAAAAACGCATAAGCCCTTTTTGGCCAAGGGCATCATTGTCAACGTTTTGCCGCTTTTCATGTGCTTTAAAGGCGATTCGAATCTACCTCCTGAAATCTGTTTCCTGCAATTCTGCCTTGATTTCAAATCCTCTTCTTTGCCTTCCCTCAATATATTTGTGGACGATAGTTATCATTTATAACTCTGCAGGTTTGTGAAATGCAGTGCCCTGAAACTCCATTTTACAAGTCGATTTTTTGGGAGCTGGCCGCAAAAGCGCAGGATGGCTTCAGGCACTATTCTGGTTCCAGGGGGCATGCTGAGTCTGTGGTTAATTCTTCTTCCTGATGGGAAAATAGAGTGACCTGTGCCTGTCCCAACACCAACAGCTAGACTCTCATTTGTCCCCCGTCTTCCCATTCATCCTCAGGACAAATTGCAACCTGTACGGAACAGGAGGTTAAAGGTGCTGATACTCCAAGTAGGGAGATTGCTAGTAAAGTGGCTGGAATGGGGAACCTGAGCACAAGGAGATGAGAAATGAGGAGCGTTTTAGAAACCTTTCCCAATCACACGGTGTACCATCTTCTGGGTTTCTCATTTATGTTTTCGATGTAGGAAGATGCCCTTGAACCTGGAGATTTGGGACCCATGGGATGGGTACCACTCACTATTATTTTAAACGGTCTGCGTTTGTTCACCCAACCTCACCAATCCTCTCAGCCCCAAGAGTGTCCACCCTTATGTCTCATCCAGCTGTGGTTCTAGATATGGTCAATCCAGGTTGTATCACAGCCCCTGAAAGGATTGTGTAAGAATTTCTCTATCTTTCACTGACTTTGTTTTATATGTTTTTAAAAGTAATTTATTTTTATAATGGGGTTTAGCTGCTTTTCACTGCTGTTTTTATGCCGATTTACACCCACTTGACACCCTAACAGAAAGATATCAAAACATAGGTTTTAAGATTACTACTAGTCAGATATATTCTTGTGCGGTGAATAGGGCGTGTTGAGTCCAGTTGTCTGAACAAGGAGTAGGTCTTGTCTATTACATATTGGGTTTTTGGAACGGTATCTCAGCTAATTTGAAACCCTTGTTTTATGAATCACCCCACCTCACCTTTCCCGTTAAGCAGCCATAGTGTGTATTCTGCATGTGTGACTCTGTTCTGTTTTGTAATTCAGTTCAAGTGTAAAGGTTTTTACATTCCCCCTATAAGTGTTAACTTATGAGAAGTGTCCTTTTCTGTGTGTCTTATTTCACTTAGAATCGTTGTACCTAAATTCACTCATCATGCTGCTACTAGCCTCATGACATTGATTTCATGGCTGAGTTATATTCCATTGTACATAAGGACCACCACTTCTTTATCCATTTTTCTCTTTCCTGGGATATTTAAGGTGGAATGAAGTGGAGGTCCTTGTCAACAGAGCAGCCCTAAACTTTGGGGTGCTTGTGTCTTGCTGAATTTTAATTTTCCCAATTTATACCCCCATGCGTGGAAGTGCCCTATGCTCTCTAAGCTGTGTTTTTTAGATGTTTCAGGACACACCGTACCCTTCTCCAGAGTGGCTGTTGGCAATTTACATGCCGCCCATCAGTGTAGCAAGGCTCCCATTTCTCCATGGCCTGTCCTGCATTTCTGGTTTTGACACTTTTTTCGGCATGGCCCTTTTGACCGTTGGGAAGCGAGACTTCTTTGTAGCGCTGATTTGCCTTTCCAGGTTGCTTGGTTGGCCAAAAAGGGCGTATGCGTTTTTTCCTGAATATATTCAGGAAAAAACGCATACGCCCTTTTTGGCCAAGGGCATCATTGTCAACGTTTTGCCGCTTTTCATGTGCTTTAAAGGCGATTCGAGTCTACCTCCTGGAATCTGTTTCCTGCAATTCTGCCTTGATTTCAAATCCTCTTCTTTGCCTTCCCTCAATATATTTGTGTATGATAGTTATCATTTATAACTCTGCAGGTTTGTGAAATGCAGTGCCCTCAAACTCCATTTTACAAGTCGCTTTTTCGGGAGCTGGCGGCCAAAGCGCAGGATGGCTTCAGGCCCTGTTCTGTTTCCGGGGGACAGGCTCAGCCTGTGGTTAATTCTTCTTCCTGATGGGAAAATAGAGTGACCTGTGCCTGTCCCAACACCAAGAGCTAGTCTCTCTTTGGTTCCACATCTTCCCGTTCATCCTCAGGACAAATTGCAACCTTTACAGAACAGGAGGTTAAAGGTGCTGATACTCCAAGTAGGGAGATTGCTAGTAAAGTGGCTGGAATGGCGGACCCGAACACAAGGAGATGAGAAATGAGGTGCGTTATAGAAACCTTTCCCCATCACATGCTGTACCATCTTCTGGGTTTCTCATGCATGTTTTCCATGTAGGAAGATGCCCTGGAACCTGGAGATTTGGGACCCATGGGATGGATACCACTCACTATTACTTTAAAGGGTCTGCGTTTGCTCACCCAACCTCACCAAACCTCTCAGCCCCAAAAGTGTCCACCCTTATGTCTCTTCCAGCTGTGGGTCAAGATATGGTCAATCCAGGTTGTACCACAGCCCCTGAACGGATTGTGTAAGAATTTCTCTCTTTTTCACTATCTTTGTTTCATGGGTTTTTAAAAGTAATTTATTTTTATAATGGGGATTACCTGATTTTCACTGCTGTCTTTATGCCGCTTTACACCAACTTGACACACTAACAGAGAGATATCAATACATAGGTTTTAAGATTATTACTAGTCAAATATATTCTTGTGCGGTGAATCGGGCGTGTTGAGTCCAGTTCTCTGAGCAAGGAGTCGGTCTTGTCTGTTAAATATTGGGTTTATGGAACGGTATCTGAGCTAATTTGAAACTCTTGTTTTATGTATCACCCCACCTCACCTTTCCCGTTAAGCAGCCATAGTGTGTTTTCTGCATGTGTGACTCTGTTCTGTTTTGTAATTCAGTTCAAGTGTAACGGTTATTACATTCCCACTATAAGTGATACCTTATGAGAAATGTGCTTTTCTGTGTGACTTATTTCACTTAGAATCGTCATACCTAAATCCACTCATCATGCTGCTACTAGCTTCATGACATTGATTTCATGGCTGAGTGATATTCCATTGTACATAAGGACCACAACTTCTTTATCCACTTTTCTCTTTCGTGGGATATTTAAGGTGGAATGAAGTGGAGGTCCTTGGCAACAGAGCAGCCCTAAACTTTGGGGTGCTTGTGTCTTGCTGATTTTTAATTTTCCCAATTTATACCCCCATGCATGGAAGTGCCCTATGCTCTCTAAGCTGTTTTTTTTAGATGTTTCTGGACACACAGTACCCTTCTCCAGAGTGGCTGTTGGAAATTTACATCCCCCCATCAGTGTAGCAAGGCTCCCATTTCTCCATGGCCTGTCCTGCATTTCTGGTTTTGACACTTTTTTCAGCACGGCCCTTTTGACCGTTTGGAAGCGAGACTTCTTTGTAGCACTGATTTGCCTTTCCAGGTTGCTTGGTTGGCCAAAAAGTGCGTATGCGTTTTTTCCTGAATATATTCAGGAAAAAACGCATACGCCCTTTTTGGCCAAGGGCATCATTGTCAACGTTTTGCCGCTTTTCAAGTGCTTTAAAGGCGATTCAAATCTACCTCCTGAAATCTGTTTCTGCAATTCTGCCTTCATTTCAAATCTTCTTCTTTCCCTTCCCTCAATATATTTGTGGGGGAGAGTTATGATTTATAACTCTGCAGGTTTGTGAAATGCAGTGCCCTGAAACTCCATTTTACAAGTCGCTCTTTTGGGAGCTGGCCGCAAAAGTGCAGGATGGCTTCAGGCCCTATTTTGGTTCCGGGGGGCAGGCTGAGCCTGTGGTTAATTCTTCTTCCTGATGGGAAAATAGAGTGACCTGTGCCTGTCCCAACACCAATAGCTAGTCTCTCATTGGTTCCACGTCTTCCCGTTCATCCTCAAGACAAATTGCAACCTGTACGGAACAGGAGGTTAAAGGTGCTGATGCTCAAAGTAGGGAGATTGCTACTAAAGTGGCTGGAATGGCGAACCCGAGCACAAGGAGATTAGAAATGAGGTGCGTTTTAGAAACCTTTCCGCACCACACGGTGTACCATCTTCTGGGTTTCTCATGCATGTTTTCGATGTAGGAAGATGCCCTTGAACCTGGAGATTTGGGACCCATGGGATGGGTACCATTCACTATTACTTTAAAGGGTCTGCGTTTGCTCACCCAACCTCACCAAACCTCTCAGCCCTGAGAGTGTCCACCCTTATGTCTCATCCAGCTGTGGGTCTAGATATGGTCAATCCAGGTTGCATCACAGCCCCTGAACGAATTGTGTAAGAATTTCTCTCTCTTTCACTGTCTTTGTTTCATGGGTTTTTAAAAGTAATTTATTTTTATAATGGGGTTTAGCTGCTTTTCACCGCTGTGTTTATGCCGCTTTACACCCACTTGACACACTAACAGAGAGATATAAAAACATAGGTTTTAAGATTATTACTAGTCAGATATATTCTTGTGCGGTGAATAGGGCGTGTTGAGTCCAGCTGTCTGAGCAAGGATTAGGTCCTGTCTATTACATATTGGGTTTATGGAACGGTATCTCAGATAATTTGAAACCCTTGTTTTATGAATCACCCCACCTTACCTTTCCCGTTAAGCAGCCATAGTGTGTTTTCTGCATGTGTGACTCAGTTCTGTTTTGTAATTCAGTTCAAGTGTAACGGTTTTTACATTCCCTCTATAAGTGATAACTTATGAGAAGTGTCCTTTTCTGTGTGTCTTATTTCACTTAGAATCGTCGTACCTAAATCCACTCATCATGCTGCTACTAGCCTCATGACATTGATTTCATGGCTGACTGATATTCCATTATACATAACGACCACCACTTCTTTATCCATTTTTGCCTTTCCTGGGATATTTAAGTTGGAATGAAGTGGAGGTCCTTGGCAACAGAGCAGCCCTAAACTTTGTGGTGCTTGAGTCTTGCTGATTTTTAATTTTCCCATTTAATACCCCCATGCGTGGAAGTGCCCTATGCTCTCTAAGCTGTGTTTTTTAGATGTTTCAGGACACACTGTACCCTTCTCCAGAGTGGCTGTTGGCAATTTGCATCCCGCCCATGAGTGTAGCAAGGCTCCCATTTCTCCATGGCCTGTCCTGCATTTCTGGTTTTGACACTTTTTTCAGCGTAGCCCTTTTGACCGATGGGTAGCGAGACTTCTTTGTAGCGCTGATTTGCCTTTCCAGGTTGCTTGGTTGGCCAAAAAGGGCGTATGCGTTTTTTCCTGAATATATTCAGGAAAAAACACATACGCCCTTTTTGGCCAAGGGCATCATTGTAGACATTTTGCCACTTTTCACGTGATTTTAAGGCGATTCGAATCTACCTCATGAAATCTGTTTCGTGCAATTCCACCTTGCTTTCAAATCCTCTTCGTTGCCTTCCCTCAATATATTTGTGGACGAGAGTTATCATTTATAACTCTGCAGGTTTGTGAATTGCAGAGCCCCTGAGCTCCATTTTTCAACTTGCTTTTTTGGGAGCTGGCCGCAAAAGTGCGGGATTGCCTCAGGCCCTATTCTGGTTCTGGGCGGCAGGCTGAGCCTGTGGTTAATTCTTCTTCCTGATGGGAAAATAGGGTGACCTGTGCCTGTCCCAACACCTAATTCCAGTCTCTCATTCGTTGCCCCTCTTCCCGTTCATCCTCAGGAAAAATTGCAACCTGTACGGAAGAGGAGGTTAAAGGTGCTGATTCTCCAAGTAGGGATATTGCTAGTAAAGTATCTTAAATGGTGAACCTGAGCACAAGGATATGAGAAATGAGGTGCGTTTTAGAAAACTTTCCTGATCACACGGTGTACCACCTTCTGGGTTTCTCATGCATGTTTTCGTTGTACGAAGATGCCCTTGAACCTGGAGATTTGGGACCGATGGGATGGGTACCACGCAGTATTACTTTAAAGGGTCTGCGTTTGCTCCCCCAACCTCACCAAACCTCTCATCCCCGAGAGTGTCCACCCTTATGTCTCATTCAGCTGTGGGTCCAGATATGGTCAATCCAGGTTGCATCACAGCCCCTGAACGAATTTTGTAAGAATTTCTCTCTCTTTCACTGTCTTTGTTTCATGGGTTTTTAAAAGTAAATTATTTTTATAATGGGGTTTAGCTGCTTTTCACGGCTGTGTTTATGCGGCTTTACACCCACTTGACTCACTTCCAGAGAGATATCAATATATAGGTTTTAAGATTCTTACTACTCAGATATATTCTTGTGCGGTGAATAGGGGGTGTAGAGTCCAGTTCACTGAGCAAGGAGTCGTTCTTCTCTATTACATATTGGGTTTATGGAACGGTATGTGAGCTAATTTGAAACCCTTGTTTTATGCATCACCCCACCTCACCTTTCCCGTTAAGCAGCCATAGTGTGTTTTCTACACGTGTGACTCTGTTCTGTGTTGTAATTCAGTTCAAGTGTAGCGGTTTTTACATTCCCTCTATAAGTGATAGCTTATGATAAGTGTCTTTTTCTGTGTGACTTATTTCACTTCGAATCGTCGTACCTAAATCCACTCATCATGCTGCTACTAGCCTTATGACATTGATTTCATGGCTGAGTGATATTCCATTGTACATAAGGACCACCACTTCTTTATCCATTTTTCTCTTTCCTGGGATATTTAAGGTGTAAGGAAGTGGAGGTTCTTGTCAACAGAGCAGCCCTAAACTTTGGGGTGCCTGCGTCTTGCTGATTTTTAGTTTTCCCAATTTATACGTCCATGAGTGGAAGTGCCCTATGCTCCCTAAGCCGTGTTTTTTAGATGTTTCAGGACCCACCGTACACTTCTCCAGAGTCGATGCTGGCAATTTAAATCCCGCCCATCAGCGTAGCAAGGCTCCCATTTCTCCATGGCCTGTCCTGCATTTCTGGTTTTGACACTTTTTTCAGCGTAGCCCTTTTGACCGATGGGTAACGAGACTTCTTTGTAGCGCTGATTTGCCTTTCCAGGTTGCTTGGTTGGCCAAAAAGGGCGTATGCGTTTTTTCCTGAATATATTCAGGAAAAACGCATACGCCCTTTTTTGCCAAGGGAATCATTGTAGACATTTTGCCACTTTTCATGTGCTTTTAAGGCGATTCGAATCTACCTCCTTAAATCTGTTTCGTGCAATTCCGCCTTGCTTTCAAATCCTCTTCGTTGCCTTCCCTCAATATATTTGTGGACGAGAGTTATCATTTATAACTCTGCAAGTTTGTGAATTGCAGTGCCCCTGAGCTCCATTTTTCAACTTGCTTTTTTGGGAGCTGGCCGCAAAAGTGCGGGATTGCCTCAGGCCCTATTCTGGTTCTGGGCGGCAGGCTGAGCCTGTGGTTAATTCTTCTTCCTGATGGGAAAATAGGGTGACCTGTGCCTGTCCCAGCACCTAGATCCAGTGTCTCATTGGTTGCCCCTCTTCCCGTTCATCCTCAGGAAAAATTGCAACCTGTACGGAAGAGGAGGTTAAAGGTGCTGATTCTCCAAGTAGGGAGATTGTTAGTAAAGTATCTTAATGGTGAACCTGAGCACAAGGATATGAGAAATGAGGTGCGTTTTAGAAACCTTTCCCAATCACACAGTGTACCACCTTCTCGGTTTCTCATGCATGTTTTCAATGTACGAAGATGCCCTTGAACCTGGAGATTTGGGACCCATGGGATGGGTACAACGCAGTATTACTTTAAAGGGTCTGCGTTTGCTCACCCAACCTCACCAAACCTCTCAGGCCCAAGAGGGTCCACCCTTATGTCTCATCCAGCTGTGGGTCTAGATATGGTCACTCCATGTTGCATCACAGCCCCTGAACGAATTGTGTAAGAATTTCTCTCTCTTTCCCTGTCTTTGTTTCATGGGTTTTTAAAAGTAATTTATTTTTATGATGGGGTTTAGCTGCTTTTCACGGCTGTATTTATGCCGCTTTACACCCACTTCACACACTAACAGAGAGATATCAATACATAGGTTTTAAGACTATTACTAGTCAGATATATTCTTGTGCGGAGAATCGGGCGTGTTGAGTCCAGTTCTCTGAGCAAGGAGTCGGTCTTGTCTGTTAAATATTGGGTTTATGGAACGGTATCTGAGCTAATTTGAAACTCTTGTTTTATGTATCACCCCACCTCACCTTTCCCGTTAAGCAGCCATAGTGTGTTTTCTGCATGTGTGACTCTGTTCTGTTTTGTAATTCAGTTCAAGTGTAACGGTTTTTACATTCCCTCTATAAGTGACACCTTATGAGAAGTGTCCTTTTCTGTGTGACTTATTTCACTTAGAATCGTCGTACCTAAATCCACTCATCATGCTGCTACTAGCCTTATGACATTGATTTCATGGCTGAGTGATATTCCATTGTACATAAGGACCACAACTTCTTTATCCATTTTTCGCTTTCTTGGGATATTTAAGGTGGAATGAAGTGGAGGTCCTTGTCAACAGAGCAGCCCTAAACTTTGGGGTGCTTGTGTCTTGCTGATTTTCAATTTTCCCACTTTATACCCCCATGCGTGGAAGTGCCCTATGCTCTCTAAGCTGTGTTTTTTAGATGTTTCAGGACACACCATACCCTTCTCCATAGTGGCTGTTGGCAATTTACATCCCGCCCGTCAGTGTAGCAAGGCTCCAATTTCTCCATGGCCTGTCCTGCATTTCTGGTTTTGACCCTTTTTTCAGCATGGACCTTTTGACCGATGGGAAGCGAGAATTCTTTGGAGCGCTGATTTGCCTTTCCAGGTTGCTTGGTTGGCCAAAAAGGGCGTATGCGTTTTTTCCTGAATATATTCAGGAAAAAACGCATACGCCCTTTTGGGCCAAGGGCATCATTGTCAACGTTTTGCCGCTTTTCATGTGCTTTAAAGGCGATTCGAATCTACCTCCTGAAATCTGTTTCCTGCAATTCTGCCTTGACTTCAAATCCTCTTCTTTGCCTTCCCTCAATATATTTGTGGACGAGAGTTATCATTTATAACTGTGCAGGTTTGTGAATTGCAGTGCCCTGAAGCTCCATTTTACAACTCGCTTTTTGGGAGCTGGCCGCAAATCGCAGGATGGCTTCAGGCCCTGTTCTGGTTCCGGGGGGCAGGCTGAGCCTGTGGTTAATTATTCTTCCTGATGGGAAAATAGAGTGACCTGTGCCTGTCCCAATACCAAGAGCTAGTCTCTCATTGGTTCACCGTCTTCCCGTTCATCCTCAGGACAAATTGCAACCTGTACGGAACAGGAGGTTAAAGGTGCTGATGCTCCAAGTAGGGAGATTGCTAGTAAAGTGGCTGAAATGGCGAACCCGAGCACAAGGAGATGAGAAATGAGGTGCATTTTAGAAACCTTTCCCCATCACAAGGTGTACCATCTTCTGGGTTTCTCATGCATGTTTTCGATGTAGGAAGATGCCCTTGAACCTGGAGATTTGGGACCCATGCGATGGGTAGCATGCAGTATTACTTTAAAGGGTCTGCGTTTGCTCATCCAACCTCACCAAACCTCTCAGCCCCAGGAGTGTCCACCCTTATGTCTCATCCAGCTGTGGGTCTAGATATGGTCAATCCAGGTTGCATCACAGCCCCTGAACGAATTGTGTAAGAATTTCTCTCTCTTTCCCTGTCTTTGTTTCATGGGTTTTTAAAAGTAATTTATTTTTATAATGGGGTTTAGCTGCTTTTCACGGCTGTGTTTATGCCGCTTTACACCCACTTGACACACTAACAGAGAGATATCAATACATAGGTTTTAAGATTATTACTAGTCAGATATATTCTTGTGCGGTGAATCGGGCGTGTTGAGTCCAGTTCTCTGAGCAAGGAGTAGGTCTTGTCTATTACATATTGGGTTTATGGAACGGTATCTGAGCTAATTTGAAACTCTTGTTTTATGTATCACCCCACCTCACCTTTTCTGTTAAGCAGCCATTGTGTGTTTTCTGCATGTGTGACTCTGTTCTGTTTTGTAATTCAGTTCAAGTGTAACGGTTTTTACATTCCCTCTATAAGTGACACCTTATGAGAAGTGTCCTTTTCTGTGTGACTTATTTCACTTAGAATCGTCGTACCTAAATCCACTCATCATGCTGCTACTAGCCTTATGACATTGATTTCATGGCTGAGTGATATTCCATTGTACATAAGGACCACAACTTCTTTATCCATTTTTCGCTTTCTTAGGATATTTAAGGTGGAATGAAGTGGAGGTCCTTGTCAACCGAGCAGCCCTAAACTTTGGGGTGCTTGTGTCTTGCTGATTTTTAATTTTCCCACTTTATACCCCCATGCGTGGAAGTGCCCTATGCTCTCTAAGCTGTGTTTTTTAGATGTTTCAGGACACACCATATCCTTCTCCAGAGTGACTGTTGGCAATTTACATCCCGACCGTCAGTGTAGCAAGGCTCCAATTTCTCCATGGCCTGTCCTGCATTTCTGGTTTTGACCCTTTTTTCAGCATGGACCTTTTGACCGATGGGAAGCGAGACTTCTTTGGAGCGCTGATTTGCCTTTCCAGGTTGCTTGGTTGGCCAAAAAGGGCGTATGCGTTTTTTCCTGAATATATTCAGGAAAAAACGCATACGCCCTTTTTGGCCAAGGGCATCATTGTAGACATTTTGCCACTTTTCATGTGCTTTTAAGGTGATTCGTATCTACCTCCTGAAATCTGTTTCGTGCAATTCCGCCTTGCTTTCAAATCGTCTTCGTTGCCTTCTCTCAATATATTTGTGGACGAGAGTTATCATTTATAACTCTGCAAGTTTGTGAATTGCAGTGCCCCTGAGCTCCATTTTTCAACTTGCTTTTTTGGGAGCTGGTCGCAAAAGTGCGGGATTGCCTCAGGCCCTATTCTGGTTCTGGGCGGCAGGCTGAGCCTGTGGTTAATTCTTCTTCCTGATGGGAAAATAGGGTGACCTGTGCCAGTCCCAACACCTAGATCCAGTCTCTCATTGGTTGCCCCTCTTCCCGTTCATCCTCAGGACAAATTGCAACCTGTACGGAACAGGAGGTTAAAGGTGCTGATTCTCCAAGTAGGGAGATTGCTAGTAAAGTAGCTTAAAAGGTGAACCCGTGCACAAGGATATGAGAAATGAGGTGCATTTTAGAAACCTTTCCCGATCACACAGTGTACCACCTTCTGGGTTTCTCATGCATGTTTTCGATGTACAAAGATGCCCTTGAACCTGGAGATTTGGGACCCATGGGATGGGTACCATGCAGTATTACTTTAATGGGTCTGCTTTTGCTCCCCCAACCTCACCAAACCTCTCAGCCCCGAGAGTGTCCACCCTTATGTCTCATCCAGCTGTGGGTCTAGATATGGTCAATACAGGTTGCATCACAGACCCTGAACGAATTTTGTAAGAATTTCTCTCTCTTTCACTGTCTTTGTTTCATGCGTTTTTAAAATTAATTTATTTTTATAATGGAGTTTAGGTGCTTTTCACGGCTGTGTTTATGCGGCTTTACACCCACTTGACTCACTTCCAGAGAGATATCAATATATAGGTTTTATGATTCTTACTACTCAGATATATTCTTGTGCGGTGAAAAGGGGGTGTAGAGTCCAGTTCACTGAGCAAGGAGTGTGTCTTGTCTATTACATATTGGGTTTATGGAACGGTATGTGAGCTAATTTGAAACCCTTGTTTTATGCTTCACCCCACCTCACCTTTCCCGTTAAGGAGCCATAGTGTGTTTTCTAAACGTGTGACTCTGTTCTGGTTCGTAATTCAGTTCAAGTGTAGCGGTTTTTACATTCCCTCTATAAGTGATAGCTTATGATAAGTGTCTTTTTCTGTGTGACTTATTTCACTTAGAATCGTCGTACCTAAATCCACTCATCATGCTGCTACTAGCCTTATGACATTGATTTCATGGCTGAGTGATATTCCATTATACATAAGGACCACCACTTCTTTATCCATTTTTCTCTTTCCTGGGATATTTAAGGTGTAAGGAAGTGGAGGTCCTTGTCAACAGAGCAGCCCTAAACTTTGGGGTGCCTGTTTCTTGCTGATTTTTAGTTTTCCCAATTTATATGCCCATGAGTGGAAGTGCCCTATGCTCCCTAAGCCGTGTTTTTTAGATGTTTCAGGACCCACCGTACACTTCTCCAGAGTGGCTGTTGGCAATTTACATCCCGCCCATCAGTGTAGCAAGGCTCCCATTTCTCCATGCCCTGTCCTGCATTTCTGGTTTTGACACTTTTTTCAGCGTAGCCCTTTTGACCGATGGGTAGCGAGACTTCTTTGTAGCGCTGATTTGCCTTTCCAGGTTGCTTGGTTGGCCAAAAAGGGCGTATGCGGTTTTTCCTGAATATATTCAGGAAAAAACACATACGCCCTTTTTGGCCAAGGGCATCATTGTAGACATTTTGCCACTTTTCACGTGCTTTTAAGGCGATTCGAATCTACCTCCTGAAATCTGTTTCGTGCAATTCCACCTTGCTTTCAAATCCTCTTCGTTGCCCTCCCTCAATATATTTGTGGACGAGAGTTATCATTTATAACTCTGCAGGTTTGTGAATTGCAGTGCCCCTGAGCTCCATTTTTCAACTTGCTTTTTTGGGAGCTGGCCGCAATAGTGCGGGATTGCCTCAGGCCCTATTCTGGTTCTGGGCGGCAGGCTGAGCCTGTGGTTAATTCTTCTTCCTGATGGGAAAATAGGGTGACCTGTGCCTGTCCCAACACCTAGATCCAGTCTCTCATTGGTTGCCCCTCTTCCCGTTCATCCTCAGGAAATATTGCAACCTGTACGGAAGAGGAGTTTAAAGGTGCTGATTCTCCAAGTAGGGAGATTGCTAGTAAAGTATCTTAAATGGTGAACCTGAGCACAAGGATATGAGAAATGAGGTGCGTTTTAGAAAACTTTCCCGATCACATGGTTTACCACCTTCTGGGTTTCTCATGCATGATTTCGTTGTACGAAGATGCCCTTGAACCTGGAGATTTGGGACCCATTGGATGGGTACCACGCAGTATTACTTTAAAGGGTCTGCGTTTGCTCCCCCAACCTCACCAAACCTCTCAGCCCCGAGAGTGTCCACCCTTATGTCTCATCCAGCTGTGGGTCCAGATATGGTCAATCCAGGTTGCTTCACAGCCCCTGAACGAATTTTGTAAGAATTTCTCTCTCTTTCACTGTCTTTGTTTCATGGGTTTTTAAAAGTAATTTATTTTTATAATGGGGTTTAGCTGCTTTTCACGGCTGTGTTTATGCGGCTTTACACCCACTTGACTCACTTCCAGAGAGATATCAATATATAGGTTTTAAGATTCTTACTACTCAGATATATTCTTGTGCGGTGAATAGGGGGTGTAGAGTCCAGTTCACTGAGCAAGGAGTCGTTCTTGTCTATTACATATTGGGTTTATGGAACGGTATGTGAGCTAATTTGAAACCCTTGTTTTATGCATCACCCCACCTCACCTTTCCCGTTAAGCAGCCATAGTGTGTTTTCTAAACGTGTGACTCTGTTCTGTTTTGTAATTCAGTTCAAGTGTAGCGGTTTTTACATTCCCTCTATAAGTGATAGCTTATGATAAGTGTCTTTTTCTGTGTGACTTATTTCACTTAGAATCGTCGTACCTAAATCCACTCATCATGCTGCTACTAGCCTCATGACATTGATTTCATGGCTGAGTGATATTCCATTGTACATAAGGACCACCACTTCTTTATCCATTTTTCTCTTTCCTGGGATATTTAAGGTGTAAGGAAGTGGAGGTTCTTGTCAACAGAGCAGCCCTAAACTTTGGGGTGCCTGTGTCTTGCTGATTTTTAATTTTCCCAGCTTATACGCCCATGAGTGGAAGTGCCCTATGCTCCCTAAGCCGTGTTTTTTAGATGTTTCTGGACCCACCGTACACTTCTCCAGAGTGGCTGTTGGCAATTTACATCCCGCCTATCAGCGTAGCAAGGCTCCCATTTCTCCATGGCCTGTCCTGCATTTCTGGTTTTGACACTTTTTTCCCCATGGCCCTTTTGACTGAAGGAAAGCGAGACTTCTTTTTAGCGCTGATTTGCCTTTCCAGGTTGCTTGGTTGGCCAAAAAGGGCGTATGCGTTTTTTACTGAATATATTCAGGAAAGAACGCATACGCCCTTTTTGCCCAAGGGCATCATTGTCGAACTTTTGCCACTTTTCATGTGCTTTAAAGGCGATTCGATTCTACATCCTGAAATTTGTTTCCTGCAATTCTGCCTTGCTTTCAAATCTTCTTCGTTGCCTTCCCTGAATATATTTGTGGACGAGAGTTATCATTTACAACTCTGCTGGTTTGTGAATTGCAGTGCCCCTGATATCCATTTTTCAACTCGCTTTTTTGGGAGCTGGCCACAAATGCGCAGGATTGCTTCAGGCTCTAATCTGGTTCTGGGGGGCAGGCTCAGCCTGTGGTTAATTCTTTTTCCTGATGGGAAAATAGAGTGACCTTTGCCTGTCCCAACACCTAGATCTAGTCTCTCATTGGTTCCCCGTCTTCCCGTTCATCCTCAGGACAACTTGCAACCTGTACGGAACAGGAGGTTAAAGGTGCTGATTCTCCAAGGAGGGAGATTGCTATTAAAGCGGCTGGAATGGCGAACCCGAGCACAAGGAGATGAGAAATGAGGTTCGTTTTAGAAACCTTTCCTGATCACACGGTGTACCATCTTCTGGGATTCTCATGCATGTTTTCAATGTAGGACGATGCCCTTGAACCTGGAGATTTGGGACCCATGGGATGGGTACCACGCAGTATTACTTTAAAGGGTCTGCATTTGCTCACCCAACCTCACCATTCCTCTTAGCCCCAGGAGTGTCCAGCCTTATGTCTCATCCAGCTGTGGGTCTAGATATGGTCAATCCAGGTTGCATCACATCCCTTGAACGAATTTTGTAACATTTTCTTTCTGTTTCTTTTTTTTTTAAATTTATTTTTATCATTTGGTAAAAGTGATTTTCAATGCTGTCTTTCTTGCTCCTGCACATCCACTTGTTTCTCTTACAGAGAGACATCCGTAAATTATTTTAACATTCTTACCCTTCGTATATATTCTTTTCTGTTGACTGGAATGTGCTGAGTCCACTTCTTGAGCTATTGAGTAGATTTTGTCGATTACCTATTTGGTCTTTTGAACCGTATCTGTGTTAATTTCAACTCTCTGGTTTATATCTCACCCCACCCCACCTTTCCACTTTATCAGCCATAAGTGTGTTTTGTAAATGTGTGACCCTGTTTCTGTTTTGTAATTTAGTTCATGTGTAACCATTTTTACATTCCACCTATAAATAGTATCTTGTGCCAAGTGTGTTTTTGTGTCTGACTTTTGTCACTTAGAATGATCTTATCTAAGTCCACTCGAGTTGCTGCAACTGGCCTTATTTCATTGGTTTCAAGGCTGAGTACTATTCCATTGTAGATAAGTACCATATTGTCTTTATCCATTTTTTCCTTCCAAGGACATTTATATTGTTTCCAAGTCGAGGATCCTTCAAAAGTGCTGCAGTAATAGTTAAAGTTCCTGTGTCCTATCGATTTATGGTTATCCCGAAATATATCCCCAGGAGTGGTAGTGCCGTATGCTCTTTAACTCTATTGTTTTTCAATTAAGTAAGTAAGTAATTTTGCCTGTGTTGGGTCTTCGTTATTTCATGTGGGGTTTCTCTAGTTGCAGGAAGTTGGGGCTACTCTTCGTTGAAGTGTGTGGGCTTCTCATTGCCGTGGCTTCACTTCTTGCAGAGCACTGGCTTTAGGCACCAGGCTTCAGTAGTTGTGGCTCACGGGCTCTAGAGCACAGGCTCAGTAGTTGTCATGCATTGGCTTAGTTGCTCCGTGGCATGTGTTATCTTTCTGGACTAGGGCTCGACCCCGTGTCCTCTGCCTTGGCAGTTGGATTCTTAACGTCTGCACCACCAGGAAGTCCCTGTAGCTCTATTTTTTAGAATTTTTAGGAAACATCATACCCTCCTCCAGCGTGGCTGTTAGCAATTGACATTCCCACCATCAGCGTAGCAGGGTTCCATTTTCTCCACATCCTCTCCTCCATTTGTTGTTTTTACACTTTGTGAGGTTGGCCATTCTGACTGGGGCAAAGTGCTACATCTTTGTCGTATTGATTTGTGTTTCCTGCATATTTGCTTGGCCACAAAGGTCGTATGGGTTTCAACCTGTACACCCTTTTTGGCCAACTGAATCACAGGCAATATTCAGCAGCTTTCATGTGCTTTAACGGCAAGTCCAATCTACCTCTTGCAATCCGGTTCCTGCAATTCTGCCTTGTTTTCAAGTTCTTTTCAGTTACTTACCCCAAGACATTTTTCTACGATAGTTGTTACTTACAAGTTTGCAGGCATTGTGGATTGCAGTGCCCCTGAGCAAGTGTCTTCAACTTCTTTCTGGAACCGGCCACAAAGTGGCAGGATTGCTTCAAGCCCCATTCTGTTTACAGGGGCAGCCTGAGCCTCTGGGAAATTCCTCTTCTTGATTGGAAATTAGAGTGTCATGTGCTGTCCAAATACGTAGAGCTTATTTCTCATTCCTTCCCCCCTTTTCCCTTTCATCCTCCCAACGAATTCCAAGCCTTGCACGACCAGCTATTGAGTGTGCTGACTTCCCCAGGTGGGGAAACTCTAAGGAAAGAGGCTGGAGCAGGGAACCCTCCCCCAGGACATGTGGAGATAAGGTGACTTTTCCAAACTCTTCCTGCCCATATGGCCCCCCATCCTCTGGGGTTCTGTCTGGACATCCCATGGTTTCCAGCAGTGCGGTGCTCTGGCGCCGCCCTGCAGGGAGCAGGCCTGCTACCCGTGCCTACAGTGCCGCCTGCTGGTCTCTTTGTCCTCCCATCAGGCACAGTCTTCACCTTCCCCGCTGCCTCGGATCCTCTGTCTCCTCACTGTCCTGTGATCAGTCCCTCCTCCCCACCGCCATCACCCCCCACTCCACACCCCTCCTCCAGCCTCAGGGATGACCCAGGACTGGGCTCCCCACCTGCCCACCCTTGGTCTGTGTCCTCAATCCACCTGTGCAGACAGGTGAGGGTTCCCTCCAGAGGCTCCCAAACACTTCACCCCTACATCCTCACTGGGGTCGGCCCACGTCCTGTCGGGATGTTCCACCCTCACCAAGCCCCCGACTACATGCCAAGGGCAGGCATCAGGCCTGCTGCGTGCACTGCTGTGCGTCCTGCTGTATACACAGGCATGACCCTGCCCCAGGGTGCAGGAAAGGCAGCTCTACCTCGGGATGTGGGGAGATGGACTGACCACAGGGCGGACGTCAGCTCTCGGCTCACCAGGCAAGGGCAGCCGGGTTCTCGCTCCTCAGACCCTTTCTCACCCAGCCTGACCATGACCCGGCTTTGTTCCCACCTGCGTTGTCCCTCCATTGGCCTCGCTCTTGGGAGCAGAGCAGGACAGTGTGGTCTGTGGTTACAGGCTGAGACACACAGACACTTGCTGACCCACATGCACCCATGCTGACCACACGGAAAGGACACTGTACCAGGGCCTGTGTGGTGTGGGTTCACCTGCCCACAGAGAGGCCGGGCCTCTGTCCTGGCTCTAGGAGGTCACCTTGAGTCTGACGGGAGTGTCCATGCTCCTTGGGCCTCACTCCAGGTTGGTCTGTGCTGACGGCGTGATACACGGTGGGGCTTCCTGAGTCGCCCCTGGGGGCTGGAGGCCAAGGTCAGGCACATAGTGGTCCCCACATTGACGTGACAGACCCCAATAAACCCTGCACTTCAGGACTCAGGTGGGCTTCCCTGGGCTGCCACAGCCGAGGAAGCTGGACCCTGCTCATCCCCCCATCCTTGCTGATTTTAACTTGCATCCTTCAGCATAATAAACCCTGAGTATAACATCCTCAGGGAATTCTGGGAGCCTCCAAGAAAAAAGAAGCTGGGGAGGGGTCTCTGGGTCCCCGACTCTGCAGGTGGGGTCAGAAGTCTGTGGGGAGGATCTTGGGGCCCTGGAATCTGAAGGGCCCCTCTACCAGGGGAGGGTAGGAGACCTCAGGTGGAAGTTTAACTGAGTACAAGGCCCTCCTGGGTAGGAGGCATCCTAGCCCCGGGGATCCTGAAGACGCCGGCTCCCTCCTCCCCTCGGCCTCCAGGCATGGTCCCTGCTCTTGAGAAATTCCCTAGGGTGGGGTCCTGGTGCTGGAGGTGCCCCGATGCTGTGGCCTCCTGAGCCTCCAGTGAGGATAATGGGAGTGGGGGAAGACTTGTTCACAGAAAGGGAGCTTCTGCTGGAACAAAGCCTGGGTCTGCTGCCCCCGACCCCAGGTGCACTGGGGCAGGAACGTGAGAGCGAGGCTCCGTCCCCTCCCAAGACACCCAGGACACATGGGCGCTGGTCGCTGGACTCCCACACAATATTAAAATCTCCCTCGCAGGCCTGTTGGGTGAGAGACACTATTTAAAGACTATTAATGGGGTCAGGAGGGCCCAGGGGGTGAGGCTGATGTGGGGAGAGTTGGAAAATCACCCAAGGACACGCTCTCCCTGCAGCGATCCCCCAGGTGAGCCCAGGTAGAGGTGGACCCCTCAAGTCAGAGCCCACATCCTGGGTCTTTGGGGGACAAATAGCCAAGCACTCCCAGTCCTTGCCTTCACCTGCTGCAGTTAGGGCCTGCCCTGTCTTCTTCATGGTCGAATTCTCACCCCTCCCAGAAGCCCTCTTGGGGGTTAATGCGATGGGGGTGTCCATGGCAGGACTGGAGGGTCTGTGGTGGGCTGGAGGTCACGTGGCAGGCAGGAGGGCTCCCACCCATCCTGCCAGTCCCCACCTCCTGGTCATAGGCCCGCACAGAGTCCACCAGGCTGTGGATGTGGTAGAATGTGCCGGGGACTGGTCCAGCCCATGCAGGTGTCTGACCACTGAGCAGTCAGTGTGGAGTGTTCACAGGGAGCCCTGGCCGTGCTCTCACTCTCCCGGGAAGGACACATCAGCGTGGTCCCTGGAATGACCGGGAGGTCAGCCACAGCGCCCCCCATCCAACCTCACTGTTACCACAAGAAACAAGAGGCAACTCCGTGCAGAAAGACAGAACATCACCAGCCTGATGCTGTCCTGAGGAAGGTCGGCTGTCATCTGGGAACTGGGTGCTATAGTGGGTTGAATGGAGGTCCCCCAGAACTTATGTCCACGTCATGCCCCCCAGAATCTGAGAATGGAACCTCATTTGGAAGTAAGGTCTTTTCAGGTATAATTAGTTACGGATCTGAAGATGAGGTAATCCTGGATCAGGGTGGCCCTAAATCAGGGACAGTGTCCTTCTAAGGGACAAGCGGAGAGACACAGACACACAGGAGACACCATGTGAAGAAAGAGGTAGAGATGGGATGGATGTGGCCACAAGCCCAGGGATGTCTGGAGCCCCCAGAAGCTGGAAGAGGCAGGCAGGACCCTCCCCTGGAGCCTCCGGAGGGAGCACGGCCCTGGGACACCTTGACCTCAGACGTCTGGCCTCCAGGACTGAGAGAGGACAGGTTTCTGTTGCTCTGAGCCTCCGTTTGTGGTCATTTGTCACAGCTGCCCTGGGAAGCTAATGCAGCTGGTGAGCAGCTCCCTGCCCTGATCTAAACCCTCCCGCCTCCCTTTAGGGGCAGCTCCCTGCGCCCGTGCTGTTTGCACAAACCATTTGGTTCATGCTGAGCCCTGGCTCCCCTTCTGGGCACTGGCATTTTGGAGGGTGAGGGCAGACAACACCACGTGACCAGCCCCGAGCCGGGTTCCAAGCCTCTAGTGAGCTTCCCTGGGGGGACGGGGGTGCGGGTAACTGTCATGGTTCTGGCCTTCGTCGCTGGGGGAAGAGACACCCTAGAGACCCTCGAGGGAAGGAGTGGGCATGAAGGGTCATGAGGTGACCGGAGCAGGGGCCCTCCCTCCCGTGTATCCCTACTGCGTGCTGTGACCCATCTCAGCTGTGAGCACACAAGCCACAAGAATGTGCTGGGTCCTGTGAGCCTCCCAGCCAGTCCCTGAAGGTGAGGGCGGCCCTGCAGACCCCAGCCCTTTCCTCCACGTCTAGTAGGTGGAAGACCCACTTCTCCTTGCCATTCCAGAAGCGGTTCTGGGGCTGTCCTGGGAGGGCTTCTGGGGTTATGCAGGCTGAGCCCCTGTTGCTAAGTCCCCACTTCCCCACAAGAACGTCCAGAGCAAGCTGTTTGCCCTGTTGCCTGAATGCCCCCCACCAGTTTTCTCAGGAAAGAATTAGGGGTTTCTGTAGCAGCGTCTGCAGGCAGCTCTGCATCTGGGCCCACGTTCACATCTTCTGTGTAAACACCGAGAACATTCCCTGACACGTGCCCCAGCTGACCACCTCTGCATGCCGACCACAGGCCCCAGTGCGGGCGTCAGAATGACCGCCCATCTCAGCCTCCTCCTCTTGTTGTCAGAGCTGCTCCAGGCCCTGCTCAGAACCCGTGGACCCACCTTTCACAGGGCTGTCCTCCACTCCCCAACTTCAGCAGGAGTTCACCTAAGTATTTAAGTTAAGGGGTCCAGAGATAAGAAAGGAAACTACAAACAAACAGATGGAACCAGCTGGGACCAAGATGGCAACGAATGTGACCTCCAACAGACCCTGAGTCTCCTCACAGGTTGAATTGACTATATCAGCATATTAAGTGACACACCTACCGGTGGCCATGACTGGACATGAAGGACCAAAACTGGGTGAAAGGAGGTGGTACCCCACTCGCTTGGGAAAAGCCCTGCCCCTTCCCCGGAAGGCCTCTTCATCCCCAACAGTAGCCACACTCCTCCTCCCTTTGTCTTTACTCTTTCAAATTAAACCACTCTCTCCAGGAGGCCGAGAAGTTGGTCTGTGAACTTAGTTCCCGCTTCTCCATTCTTTGGCCACTGAACAGAGTCTGTGCTGTGGTGGTCTCAGCTTTGGTTTTGGTATTTGCCTACTTGAACCCACATGGGAAAAGGAGACCTTCCCCGCTGAGGCAGAGCGCCTTGCCAGGCTCAGGCCCGAGCAGGGTCCATGTGACTTCACTTGGTAACAGTCTGTAAGGGGACGGTGGTCTCTGCCCGTGGGGTGGGGGCATGGCACACGTACAGCCACAGCACCGGCTCCGTGGACGGCATGGCCCCTCGTGGGCCTGGACCGTATGCTCTCATCCCCCCACACCTGACACCCCCTGACAGTCATGACGCGGTGACACTGGCTGCTGGGCCTCCAGTCAGGAGGGACCAGAGGCTGAACCTGGTGCCAGATCAGACGTGCCTTTTCACGGGCAGGGGACATAGGAGATATTAGGACTTTGTGTCTAGAAAACAAACCAAGCGGCTAGAAGGTGATCTGAGCTGTGGACGTGAAACCCACGTGTGAGGTGAGAGCTCCCACTGGGCACTGGCTCGGAAGCTTCCGCACAGGGGATGACCAAACCAGTGCTTCCCGCCCGACCCCTCCAGGCCTCCCTGGCGGGCACGGCTGGACCTGCGCTCATCAGGCTCCCCGACCCGGAACCTGAAGGTTTGATGCTGGCAGGGCCTGGGGACGCGAGTGGTCACCCCACCAATGCTGCTCGGCTCCTCCTCCCCAGTGACCAGGGGAGGGAAGCCCCGTGGAGTCTGAGGCCCGGCACAGGCAAAGCTCGCACACCCCCTCCTCGGGACCCCCGGCCCCGCCCTGCTTCCTCAGCCCACCGTCTGCTCTCCCGGTGCCCACGTCACACTGACCCACATTCCTGGTGTGGACGTCCATGTACACAAGCTGCTCCGTGTTCTATTCCCACATGGGACACCCTCATCCCTGCTTCTTCCTCATGACGGCCTGGACCTCGAATGTTCTGGGCAGGAAGAGGGCTGAGGAGGAGGCCGGCGTATCCCGTCTGCCTCCCGGGGGCCCAGACACAGGGCTTGGGGACTGCTGGGCCTTGAGGTCTGGATGCTTCCAGGTGTGGGATGAAACTGCCACTGCCCACTGGAGCTGCTCCTTCCGAGATTCAGGAAACCGGGGGACCCACCGAACGGAGCCCATCCCCAGGCTCTGCTGCAAGTCTGCTCGGATTTGCTCTCCTGATCCTGAAAACAGACCTGCGGGAAACAGGGCCTGCGATTCCCATACTGATGGTGTTCCATAGAATTTCCACTAGACCCCTTTCTACCCTGTTCTGAGCAAATTACTAGTCAGTCCACGCTACCATCACTCCACGAGCAGACCAGGAAGCTGAGGCTCCGAGAGGCCAAGTAATCCAGCCAGAAGCAAGCTATGGGACCACGGAGTGGGGTCTGTATCCGCTGCCCGCCCAGGGGTACTGCCCACTCCCCACAGCTTCCACACCTGTTCCCTTCGCCCCCCTCCCAGGACCAGCTCACAGAGCCACCTCTTGGGGAGATTCACTTACCTTCTTCTAACAGGATCTGTCTCACTATCCTGTTCTGGGATCACCCGGAAAGCTTGTCACTCTGAAGCAGGTTCAGCCTCACGTCACTACAGCAGCTTTCCTGGACCACACTCACCACCTGCACGTCCCCCCAGCTCAGACCCAGAAAAGCCCCCTCGGCCCCGAGCCCCATGGCTCTGCCTGGGCTCCCACTCCTTCCTGCCTGGTCCATCCCTCTCATGTCCCCTGCAGCATCACCAGGAGCTCCCACCTGCCCCAGGCAGGCTGTCTGCTCTGTCCTGGGGAGACCTCCATGGTGTCAGGTGGAAGACACAAGAGGTACCCGTGGGGCTTCCCTCAAGCAGCACAGTGGCCAGCACCCACCTACTGACCTCATCACTCTGGATGGACAGGGGTTCATGGGGCCTGCAGCATCTCCTGGTTCTCATTTCATCCCAGGACCGCCCACAGGGAAGTTGCTAAGCAACTCTGTGCCGGCTGCACAGAGAGGACGCTCATACACACGGCCCCCTCCCAGCACCCGGGGCTCTCATGGTCAGGCCCCTCCCAGGATATGGAGCTCACCTGAGCAGGTACCCAGCAGCCCAAGGGGCTCTCATGGTCAGGCCCCTCCCAGGATATGGAGCTCACCTGAGCAGGTACCCAGCAGCCCACGAGACTCTCATGGTCAGGCCCCTCCCAGGATATGGAGCTCACCTGAGCAGGTACCCAGCAGCCCATGGGGCTCTCGTAGTCAGGCCCCTCCCAGGATATGGAGCTCACCTGAGTAGGTACCCAGCAGCCCACGGGGCTCTCGTGGTCAGGCCCCTCCCTGGATATGGAGCTCCCCTGTGCAGGCACCCGGCAGGGCTGGGCACACGGGAACCGTGCACATAGCCCTCATTGCAGAGCACCCCCAGCTCACCTGTCGCTCAGAGCTGACACAGAGCACCTCAGAGCAGGACCTAAACTAACAAACAGCAGCTCCGACAGGTCTGTGACCCTAGGCTTCACTCTGTGTGGTCTCCCTCCACCTGGTCTTCCGGGGGTTTCCACTGCAGCCGGGGCACCAGGCCTCTGTCTCCACCCACCACTCCTCTTCTCCCTGACTCCTGGGTTCCTCTCATTAGGAGAGGGTCTTCTTGAAGTTGTCTTCCACTCATGGACCAGATAAAATGATTAGAAAACAAGCCAGGGCTGCCGCCCCTTGTCTATCCTGACTCTCGGGACCCTACATCTGTTCCTTGGATCTGGCCGGTGCAGCAAGACCCATTTTCTGCAACTCTGAGCCTCTGAGGGGCGAGGATTGGCTGACCTGGGCAGCCTGACCCGGCCGGCCAGCCCTCCCCAGGTGTGCCTGTGTTTAGGTCAATATAACCACCCCTCCAGGCAACAAAAGCCCCTGAAGCTGTGCCTGACGCCATATTCTCTGTCCCGTCAGCAGTCTCTGGGCTGGGCTGGTGGGAGGGAGTAGGGCCCACGCCTCTATGGGTGGCCCAGTGTGAGTGGGGCTCTGCTGGACTTTCTGCAGGAGTTGCTGGGCTGCCACCTGCTAAAGAAGAGGATGTGTCACCCATACCTGCTGCTGGAATTTCTCCCCTGGCAGAGGTGAGGAAGTAAAAGAGCAGTGGGGGCCGGGACAGAAGGGGTACCTCAGGCAGGGAGATGGAACGCTTCCAGAAGAGTGCCCAGGGCCAGGACCATCCTGGCTGGCCTGCAGGCACCAAGTCGGCCTGCGTGTTTTCACTGGTGTGATTCCAAGCCCCTTCCTCTAGGCTTTCAAGTCCTTGCACACATTCAGGTGTTTTACCTGGGATGGGTGGGAAAAGTTCAGCAGCAGCTGGCCTGGGGCTCAGCTCACATTTACTCAGAAACGCTTCTTCATGGTCCCCCAGCTTTGCAATGAGGACGCTTCTTGTGTGGGGGCTGCTGGCTGCATGGGAGACGATTCCCCAGCTGTGACCAACTTCAGAATTGTTTACCACTGGAGCAAGTGTCCTGATAGGGTTTTCATCAGTGTAACTAGTGGGTTCTTAATTAGCAATGTGAACGGTGATATCAGAGGTCCTGAATCAGGATGGAAATACTTATTTTACGCATGTACAGGCGTAAAAACCTGGAGAGGCCATGTGCAGCCGGCACCCTTAGGGATGGGCTTCCAACTGACCCTCAACGTTCTGGTGTCCAGCCACTGCTTTAGGATTTCTGGGTCCCAATGCTGACTCTCAGGGCTCTGCGATCCAGCCTTTGTTGGCCTTTAATGAGACCCGCACTTCCAGGATCCTACAGAGCAGGGTCTGTGTGACTGTTCTGTGGCTTCTGTAACAAATGACCACAAGCTGGGTGGTTTAAAACAACAGGAATTCATCCTCCCCCAGTCCTGGAGACCAGACATCTGAGATCAGGGTGTTGCAGGACGGAAGTCTCTCCAAAGGCTCCAGGATAGTGTTCTTCCTGCCTTTTCCAGCTTCCGGGGGCTCCAGGCATCCCCAGGCTCCTGGCTGCATCCCTCCCGTCTCTGCCTCTGTCTTCACGTGGCTTCTCCTCTGTGTCTGTGCCTCTCCTCTTTTGTCTCTCATAAGGACTCTCTCAGTTGGATTGAGGGCCACCCTAACCCAAGATGACCTCACTTTGAGATCCTTAACTACATATACAAAGACCCTTTTCCCAGATATGGTCCTGTTCACGTGTTCTCGGGGGACACATCTTTTGGGGCCGGCATTCAACCCATTACCTGTGTATAAAATAACCCTCATTTTAGGAGATTACCAAGGTCCCGTATAGACTGGCACAGACAGCAGCCATGTGGGTGGGGGTCTGGGGAGAATGAGGGCCCTGGAATCACCTGGAAGGGATGAAGTCCTGGCTGCATTAGGTGAGCTCTTCCACCATGGGGCCCGTGGAAACAGCCACTGGACTCTGTCCGTGGAAAGGGACCCAGTGCCGAGTCCAGAAGTGGTTACCTTGCAAAGCTGGCTCTTTTGGGATTTTGTCATCAGTAGCATCATGTAACCAGTAACTACGGGCTTGGAGGAGTCACTCTCTGTCACATGATGACAGCACTAGTCACTTTAGGCTCATCAAGCCTAGAATAGGAATGTTTGTAGGAGAAGAGTTTGGGAGATTGCAAAGCTTGGTTGTCAAGGAAACTGAGCAGGTTTGTCAAGGAAACTTCTCCCTTAAACTGAAGGCAGGGCTGGGAGAGCTGAACTCCAGAGATCTTGTAAAGGGGCTGCTCTGAAACACCATCACCTGAGTGGTGGTCTCAGCGTGAGCTGGGGTTTGAGAAAAGTGTGATGAGATTAAGCCTGACTTTCTGTGACAGCTGGGGAGGGCTTTGTAAAGCACCTTGGCTTTTAAGGCAGAAGTTTGTTGCTGGACAAAGTGTCTCCCAAAACTGGGCTGAAGCTCAAGCTGTCTCTTTCCCCTTCTTGTGACAGTCCAGGGCAGGTGGGTGTCAGGCCCCAGGCTCTGTCCCCCTTGTTTCTCCTCCCTGCTTCCAGGTGAGTGCTCCAACCAGCAGGGTGGGGTGACCAGGTGGGCATCATGCCCTCCGTCCTAGGATGCAGGCTGGCCAAGCCCTCACCACCTCCACCCCTTCCCCTTGGTAACACGAGACACTACACCCTAGTTGTAAGGAGTGGGAAGGCTGGGAGGTGCAGGGTAGCTGTGAACAGGAAAAAGGGAAATGGGTCCTGATGGGTAGCTGCGCAGCCCTGCTGTGAGGGTCGCCCAGACGCTAGTGCACAGACTCTGGGCCCTGTGAAGGTTCGATGCTTTGTGGTTCTGGAAATCCTATAGGAGATGGTCCACAGTAGGTGAAGCTAATGCTCTCAGTGGAGGTGGTGAAGCTAAAGATCTGCAGTTCAGATGGAAGGTGCCGATGTACATACAGGACAAAACCGTCTCGTGTGAATGGACTTCAGGCACGTTTAACATGAATGCAGTCATGTTAATGCCTAGCACCTTCTATCTTGTGCCTCTCCTCAGGGACCCCCTCCTCAGTTCCTGAGGATCCTGTAACTCCCGTACAGGGGGATGGAGAGTGGGCTCTGTCCAGTCTGAGCCCTGAGTTACCCTGCGTGTGAGTCTGCTCAGGACCTCTGTAACAAATACCACAGACTGTGCAGCTTGAATAACAGACCGAACTCCCAGTCCTGGATGCTGTCTGAGATCAAGGTGTGTGCAGGCTGGCTTCTCCTGAGGCCTCTCTACTTGGTACTTAGACAGCCATCTTCTCCCCAGGTCCTCACGTGGTCTCCCCATTTGCCTATCTGTGTCCTAATCTCTTCTTGTAGAACACCAATCCTATTGGATTAAGATCCACCCTAGTGACCTCATTTTTACCTTGATTGCCTCTTTAAAAATCCCATCTCCAAATACAGCCACATCCTGGGGTCCTGGGGGTTAGGGATTCAGCATGTGAATTTGGGGGGACGTGGCTGAGCCTATCCCATCCTCCTTAGGAGCCAAGTGTGCCTCGGTCCTTCCTTCCCTCAAGTCACACGAGGTGATGTAGTGGCTCAGGGAGAGGACACTCGTGCAGAGTCTGTGTCCCAGCTGGGGAGCCCTTCTCTGCTCTCTCTGATCAGGCCGTGGCCGTGCCAGTCCCCTCGTGAGGTGAGCAGTTCTGGGGTTTCCTGCTGTGTCACATGGCCGGCTGAGGTGCTCATTGTCAGGGGACTCAGGAGCCAGCAGCCTAGTGGGGATGCCGGGGACTCTCAGGGCCTTGGCAGATGTCTCTCCCAGCAGATACCCTAGCGAAGTGGGGAAACTTTTGGGGGATTACAGGTGGGGGAGAGTCACAGTCTCGTTTATGCTTCAGAAAGACCACGTTGGGGTGGGATGTGAGGTGCACCGTGCGGGCAGGGAGTTCTGTCAGGGCCTGATGGAGGAACCAGGCACAAGATCGGGCTTGGACCAGGACTGTGGGCGTAGAGGTGAATTAGTGTGGGAACTGGCCACAGACTGCTGTCGAAATTTCGGCTTCCCTGTGCACCGAGGCCAAACAGAAATACGGAGACAGGGATTCTGGAAGAAGAGAGAGATGGCTTTATTCTTCTGCCAGACAACAGGGAAGACACAGCCGGCTAGCGCCTCAAGAACTGGGCACCCCTCCTTGAGAATCAGGGAAGATTTTATACGTGGGGCTCTCGCGGTCCGGGGTATAGGATGAGGATCGAAGTAGTGAAGGTCTTGCATTCCTCCTTTCCTTTGCATTATTTCAAAACAGTCATAGTTGGCATCAGGCTGCCCGGTAATTGGGGTCCGGCAGTCTGGAAATTGCATCCGTTTGCTTCTCGTTTATCGACCGGTGACCTTGTCTCTGAAATGCAAAAACTATAGGGGGTGACTTGTTATGAAGGGCGTATAGAATGTAAGTGCTGGACATAATAAGGTTAGGGAGTGAGAGGCAGGGGATGTAACTCACACAGAGTTAGGGGTAATGGGTGCCAGAGGTAAATTACATAGTGTCAGGGAGTGAGATTAGCTTTGTAAAGTATACATCTAGTTACTACAAATTAGTGACAAAGTAAAACAAGGAGTGATTAACTCTTTCAGGCCAGATTATGTTTCTTCTCTAGCCTATTCACCGTTCCCTTTGTTTCCCTTGTTCTCAGGGGAGGGAAAACTTCATTTCTATTTTTGTTGCAGCAAGACTCTGGAGGAGCAGATGACAGTCAGTGGGACACAAGGAGAGTGGGAGCCTGGGAGACCCCAGTGTTACCGAACAAAACTTGGGGCCGCTTGCCCGAGTGCAGTAAAGCCAGTCTACTGACACCGGGTGTGGTGAAGGGAAGTGCAGCTTTAATTGTAAGAGTGCCAATACAAGGAGGCCAGGTGGCCTGTGCTCTAAAACCCCAAACTCCCTGAAGGATTTCAGCAAAGGAATTTTAAAGGCCAAGTGAAGGAGGGGCGTCGCAGGGTATGCGATCAGCTGGTGCACAATTCTCCGGTTGATGGTGAGGTAACAGGCGGTTAACATTATAAATTCTTAGGCACCAGAAGTTCCGGGGTTACCTGTTCAAGATCATCAGGTAGTTAATTTCTTCCGTTTGGTGGTGGTTTCAGCATCTGTAAAACAACTCAGGAAGCATGCATCAGATACTGTTATCCAGGTACTTCAGAGAGGAGCTACAGCAGAGGATGTCGGGGAGGGGTCTGTACTGGGAAGGCCCCGTAGGGTCCTGCTCGGTTACACCTGGTGCCTGGGCTCGGCAACCTGGGAAGGTGGGGCTGCTCCTGGGTGTGGGGAGCTGCAGGATCCCAGTCCTCTGAGGGGCCTGTTAGCCCCCAAGGTGAGATGGGGGTGCAGTGACTGGACAGAGGAGTCTGGCCTGCGAGAGGGGTCGAGGCTGGAAATGTCATGGGCATCATCGCAGGGAGGGAGAGGAAAGGCCAAAGGGGGCAGGTAGGTCACAGCAGACTATGTGCAGGTGACTGCCGTCCAGTTGGAAGCAACTCAGAGCCAGAAAGGAGTGGCCGTCAGGGGCTCAGCTCCATTCTCTTGTTCCTTTGTAAAACCACTGTGTCAGAGTTTGAGACACTGCCAGTAGATGTCTGGGCTCAGTGCTGCCATGGCTTCATCAAAGGGGCCCAGGGGGAACACAGAACCACTGCAGGCCCCGCCCATGTCCTCAGTAGGAATGAATCCCATCGGGGCTCCTGGGCTCACAGACTTGAGGGAACCTCTGTCCTCAGGACTGGTCTTCCTCCTTCCTCTCACCTGCTGGTCAGAGGCCCAGGCACCCCCAACCTGGCTCCACCCCCAGGGCCTGGATTCTGGGACAGCTTAGGCGTAAGCAAGACCCTCATGTTCCTTTATCTGCCTGGGGGCGAGACTGTCTTAAACGCTGCAATTGACTGATGATAGAGGGCTGAGCGTTTCCAGCAGGTATGGGTGGAAAGATGGGGCGTGAAGTTCCTGTGTCTGCAGGGTCTTCCCAGCGTGAAGATCTGTGTGTTTCCCCGGCCAGTCAACATCCGCCCAGGAAGCCCAGATCCAGCATTACGAGGGCAGAGGCTCTCCCCTTGCTTATCTGTAACTTCCCACTCCCACAGTGAGGAGCCTGGCTCCCACCATCTGCCGTTTATATATGCATTGCTCCTTTCCAGGTTACACGTGCAGAGGTTTCAGAGTTGTTAGCTACTACACCCTGGAAAGAACTTCGTAAAATAAAGCCCACTGTTTATATAGGGTCCATTTTGCCTTTAATCTACAGATTCCATTCATTTCCAAAGGTAACTTAGGACAGCACCTTTGATCCCATCCCCTACGGTGAGTTGTTTCCATATATTTCTAATACAGTTAGACTCTGTCACATAATGTATTCCATCCTGCAACACTCCTACATCCTAAATAACTAAATTTGAATAGATTATGATTGGCCCCTTGGGCTACACACATCTATGGGTTTAGACAAATGCATAGTGGCAGGTATCCATCCTAGAGTGTCACATGGAATACTTCAAACCCCCCACCGCATGATCTGCTTATCATCTGTGTAGCTTTGCCTTTCCCAGAGTGTCACCAATGGGGTCATACTGTGTGCAGCCTCCTCAGCCTGGATGCTTTCACGTAGCAGTATATACTGAGGATTTATCCATGTCTTTCCATAGGCTGATGGTGCATTCCTTTCTGCTGAGTAGTATTCCACTGCATGTGTATGGGCAGAAAAACAATTTTCCCTCTACTTTTCTAGGTTCTTGGTTGAGGCCCCCCCTGCCCCTGAAATAAAAGACAGATTACCAGGAGAAAAGCAGAAGTTTAATTACATGTATACCTTCTGAATACAGGGGGGATAGCAAGGAAAACTGAGTCACTCCCTGAAATGACCAAAACCATCCCCTTAAATACCTCTTCAGCTAAAAACAGAAGAAATATGCTGGGGAAGGGGGGAAGACCACTTATGGCAGGTTATCATGCAAAGCACAGTAAACAAGGGTATGATTGTTTGCACATTTAAGTCAGGACTTCTCCATTGAAAAGAGTTACTTAAGATTTAATTATCCTTCCATTTTTGGTGCAAAGAGGGACATACCCTTATAAATGGAGACTTCTGTATTGTAAATGTCTTTCATAAAACAGCAATCTCAGTTTTCTGAGATACTTTTATTGGATATATTATTTTATTTTTGGCTGCATTGGGTCTTCGTTGCTGCATGCAGGCTTTTCTCTGGTTGTGGCGAGCAGGGGCTACTTTTCTTTGCAGTGCATGGGCTTCTCATTGTGGCTTTTCTTCTCATGGAGCACAGGCTCTAGGTGTGCAGGCTTCAGTAGTTGTGGCACACGGGGTCAATAGTTGTGGCTCGTGGGCTCTAGAACGCAGGCTCAGTAGTTGTGGAGCACGGGCTTAGTTGCTCTGCGGCATGTGGGATCTTCCCGAACCAGGGCTCGAACCCGTGTCCCCTGCATTGGCAGGCAGACTCTTAACCACTGAGGCTCCAGGGAAGCCCCCCCCCTTTTTTTTTAAAGCAGACCAATAATCCTTATGCCAGAGAGACATATTTTGGGGTGGCATATTCTACTCACCTTGACATGGATGTACCCCAATTTGTTTATACATTCATCTTTTGAAGGATATCCTGATTTCTTCAAGTTTTTAGCCATTATGAAAGTGCTGCTGTGCATAATTGCATCCTTGTTTGCATTTGGACATAGATTTTCAAAGCAGTTGCCTGAATACTGGAAGCATGATTGTTGGATCCCAACGTGAGACTTGTTTAGTTTTGGAAAAAACTGCCAAATTGTCTTCCAAAGTGGCTGCACATGCATCCCCCCAACTATGAAGGAGAGCTCCTTTTGTTCCTCACCCTCTAACAATTGGTATTTTCATATTTTTGGAGTTTAGCAGTGCTAAATAGGTATGCTGTGATATCTCATGATTTTAATTTGTAATTCCCTAATGGTATATGATGTTGAGCTTGTTTCTGTATGATTTTTACCATCTGTATATCTTTTTATGGTGGGATGTCTGTTCAGATCATGCTGTTCACGTTCATGCTTAGAGGAGCCCTGTCTCCTCAGGACCCCCTGGGGCTTTGGCTTCTGGGACACGCGGGTTGCATCCACGCTGACGGCCGGGCTTCAGGACAAGCTGGGGTCGAGTCCACACTAACAGAAGCCGAGTCTCCTCAGGACCCCCTGAGGCTTCAGCTTTGTGACACTGTGGGGTCCAGTTCATGCTGAAAGGAGTCTGGTCTCCTCAGGACCTGCTGGGAGGTGACACCACTGAGGGAAAATGTGAGGAAATGTGGGGAGAAGGTTCCTGTGCGTTGCTGACCGCTGAGGGTGTCTGTCTTCAGAGGACCCAGGAGAGGAAGGGCTTGATGTGGAAAACTGGGTTTTTGGCCGCTTTTGTGTGTGGTGTAGACAGAGTGCAGTGTTGTTCTTTGGCGAGTGGCGTCCGGTTTTCCCAGCACTGTTCATTGAGGGGACTGTCCTTTCCCTGATGTATGTTCTTGGCTCCTTGCTTGTGAATTAACTGATCACATACCTGTAGGTTGGTTCCTGGGCTCTCTGCTCTGTTCCTTTGGTCTGTGCGCCTGTTTTTGTGCCAATTCCACACTTTTTGGGGAATGTAGCTTCGTAATGAAGTGTGAAGTCAGGGAGCGAGATGCCTCCAGCCCATTCTCCTTCCTCAGGGTGGCTTTGGCTCTTCTGGGTCCTTTGTGGTTCCACACACATCTTAAGATTGTTTGCTCTGTTTCTATGGAAAGTGTCTTTGGACTTTTGGTAGGGATTGTGTTGAATGTGTACATTAATTTGGTAGAATGCATATTTTTTAAAATTAAAAAAAAATTTGGGGGGAGCCTCGGGAAGATGGCGGAAGAGTAAGACGCGGAGATCACCTTCCTTCCCACAGATACAGTAGAAATACATCTACACGTGGAACTGCTCCTACAGAACACCCACTGAACGCTGGCAGAAAACGTCAGACCGCCAAAAAGGCAAGAAACTCCCCCCGTACTTGGGTAGGGCAAAAGAAAAAAGAAATAACAGAGACAAAAGAATAGGGACGGCACCTGCACCAGTGGGAGGGAGCTGTGAAGGAGGAAAGATTTCCACGCACTAGGAAGCCCCTTCGCGGGCAGAGACTGCGGGTGGCAGAGGGGGGAAGCTTCGGAGCCACGGAGGAGAGCGCAGCCACAGGGGTGCGGAGGGCAAAGCAGAGAGGTTCCCGCACAGAGGAGCGGTGCCGACCAGCACTCTCCAGCCCGAGAGGCTTGTCTGCTCACCCGCCGGGGCAGGCGGGGCTGGGAGCTGAGGCTCGGGCTTTGGTCGGATCGCAGGGAGAGGACTGGGGTTGGCGGCGTGAAAAGAGCCTGAAGGGGTTAGTGCACCACAGCTAGCCGAGAGGGAGTCCGGGAAAAAGTCTGCAGCTGCCGAAGAGGCCAGAGACTTTTTCTTCCCTCTTTGTTTCCTGGTGCGCGAGGAGAGGGGATTCAGAGCGCCGCCTAAACGAACTTCAGAGACGGGCGCGAGCCGCAGCTACCAGCACGGATCCCACAGCAACACGGGTGCAGAGGGAAAAACGGAGAGATTCCCGCACAGAGGATCGGCGCCGAGCAGCACTTAGCAACTCGAGAGGCTTGTCTGCTCCCCCACGGGGGCGGGCGGGGCTGGGAGCTGAGGCTCGGCTTCGGTTGGATCGCAGGGAGAGGACTGAGGCTGGCGGCGTGAACACAGCCTGAAGGGATTAGCGCACAACAGCTGGCTGGGAAGGAGACCGAGAAAAAGTCTGCAGCTGCCGAAGAGGCAAGAGACTTTTTCTTGCCTCTTTGTTTTGCGGCGCGCAAGGAGAGGGGATTCAGAGCGCCGCCTAAACGAACTCCAGAGAAGGGCGCGAGCCGCGGCGATCAGCGCAGACCCCACAGCAACAGGGGCGCAGAAGAAAAAATGGAGAGACTCCCGCACAGAGGCTCAGCGCAGAGCAGCACTCACCAGGCCGAGAGGCTTGTCTGCTCAGCGGGCGGGGCTGGGAGCTGAGGCTCAGGCTTCGGTGGGATCGCAGGGAGAGGACTGGGGCTGGTGGCGTGAACACAGCCTGAAGGGGTTAGCGCACCACAGCTGGCTGGGAGGGAGACTGGGAAAAGTTCTGCAGCTGCCGAAGAGGCAAGAGACTTTTTCTTGCCTCTTTGTTTCGCTGAGCGCAAGGAGAGGGGATTCAGAGTGCCGCCTAAACGAACTCCAGAGAAAGGCGCGAGCCGTTGCGATCAGCACGGACAACAGAGACGGGCGTGAGACGCTGGGGCTGCTGCTGCCGGCTCCAAAAAGCCTGTGTGTGAGCACAGGTCACTCTCCACATCGCCCCTCCCGGGAGCCTGTGTAGCCCGCCACTGCCAGGGTCCCGTGATCCGGGGACAAGTTCCCCGGGAGAACGCACTGCCTGCCTCAGGCTGGTGCAACGTCACGCCGGCCTCGGCCGCCGCAGGCTCACCCCGCCTCCTCTGTACACCTCCCTCCCCGCGGCCTGAGTGAGCCAGAGCCCCCGAAGCATCTGCTCCTTTAACCCCGTCCAGTCTGGGCGGGGAATAGACGCCCTCAGGTGACCTACACGCAGAGGCGGTTCCAAATCCAAAGCTGAACCCCAGGAGCTGTGCGAACAGCGAAGATAAGGGGAAATCTCTCCCAGCAGCCTTAGAAGCAGCGGATTAAAACTCCACAAACAACTTGATGTGCCTGCATCTGTTGAATACATGAATAGACAACGAATCATTCCAAATTCAGGAGGTGGACTTTGGGAGCAGGATATATTAATTTTTCCCCTTTTCCTTTTATTTGTGAGTGTATATGTATATGCTTCTGGGTGCGATTTTGTCTGTATAGCTTTGCTTTACAATAGCTTTATTTTACTTCACTATATTATAGCCTCTTTCTTTCTTTCTTTCTTTCTATTTTTTCTCCCTTTTACTCTGAGCCGTGTGGACGAAAGGCTCTTGGTGCTCCAGCCAGGCATCAGGGCCGTGCCTCTGAAGTGGGAGAGCCAACTTCAGGACGCTGGTCCACAAGAGACCTCCCAGCTCCATGTAATACCAAACGGCAAAAATCTCTCAGAGATATCCATCTCAACATCAAGACCCAGCTTCACTCAACGACGAGCAAGCTACAGTGCTGGACACCCTATGCCAAACAACTAGCAAGACAGGAACACAGCCCCATCCATTAGCAGAGAGGCTGCATAAAATCATAATAAGGCCACAGAAACCCCAAAATACACCACCAGACGTGGACGTGCCCACCAGAAAGACAAGATCCAACCTCATCCACCAGAGCTCAGGCACTAGTTCCCTCCACCAGGAAGCCTACACAACCCACTGAACCAACCTTAGCCACTGGGGACAGATACCAAAAACAATGGGAACTACGAACCTGCAGCCTGTGAAAAGGAGACCCCAAACACAGTAAGATAAGCAAAATGAGACGACAGAAAAACACACAGCAGATGAAGGAGCAGGGTCAGAACATACCAGACTTAACAAATGAAGAGGAAATGGGTAGTCTACCTGAAAAAGAATTCAGAATAATGATAGTAAGGATGATCCAAAATCTTGGAAATAGAATGGACAAAATGCAAGAAACATTTAACAAGGACGTAGAAGAACTAAAGTGGAACCAAGCAATGATGAAAACCACAATAAATGAAATTAAAAATACTCTAGATGGGATCAATAGCAGAATAACTGAGGCAGAAGAAAGGATAAGTGACCTGGAAGATAAAATGGTGGAAATAACTACTGCAGAGCAGGATAAAGAAAAAAGAATGAAAAGAACTGAGGACAGTCTCAGAGACCTCTGAGACAACATTAAACGCACCAACATTCGAATTATAGGGGTCCCAGAAGCAGAAGAGAAAAAGAAAGGGACTGAGAAGATATTTGAAGAGATTATAGTTGAAAACTTCCCTAATATGGGAAAGGAAATAGTTAACCAAGTCCTGGAAGCACAGAGAGTCCCATACAGGATAAACCCAAGGAGAAACACACCAAGACACATATTAATCAAACTGTCAAAAATTAAATATAAGGAAAACATATTAAAGGCAGCAAGGGAAAAAAAACAAATAACACACAAGGGAATCCCCATAAGGTTAACATCTGATCTTTCAGCAGAAACTCTGCAAGCCAGAAGGGAGTGGCAGGATGTACTTAAAGTGATGAAGGAGAAAAACCTACAACCAAGATTACACTACCCAGCAAGGATCTCATTCAGATTCGATGGAGAAATTAAAACCTTTACAGACAAGCAAAAGCTGAGAGAGTTCAGCACCACCAAACCAGCTTTACAACAAATGCTAAAGGAACTTCTCTAGGCAAGAAACACAAGAGAAAGAAAACACCTACAATAAAAAACCCAAAACATTTAAGAAAATGGGAATAGGAACATACATATCGATAATTACCTTGAATGTAAATGGTTTAAATGTTCCCACCAAAAGACACAGGCTGGCTGAATGGATACAAAAACAAGACCCATATATATGCTGTCTACAAGAGACCCACTTCAGACCTAGAGACACATATAGACTGAAAGTGAGGGGATGGAAAAAGATATTCCATGCAAATGGAAATCAAAAGAAAGCTGGAGTAGCAATTCTCATATCAGACAAAATAGACTTTAAAATAAAGACTATTACAAGAGACAAAGAAGGACACTATATAATGATCAAGGGATCGATCCAAGAGGAAGGTATAACAATTGTAAATATTTATGCACCCAACATAGGAGCACCTCAATACATAAGGCAAATACTAACAGCCATAAAAGGGGAAATCGACAGCAACACAATCAGAGTAGGGGACTTTAACACCCCACTCTCACCAATGGACAGATCATCCAAAATGAAAATAAATAAGGAAAAACAAGCTTTAAAGGATACATTAAACAAGATGGACTTAATTGATATTTATAGGACATTCCACCCAAAAACAACAGAATACATATTTTTCTCAAGTGCTCATGGAACATTCTCCAGGATAGATCATATCTTGGGTCACAAATCAAGCCTTGGTAAATTTAGGAAAATTGAAATCGTATCAAGTATCTTTTCCGACCACAACGCTATGAGACTAGATATCAATTACAGGAAAAGATCTGTAAAAAATACAAACACATGGAGGCTACACAATACATTACTTAATAACGAAGTGATCACTGAAGAAATCAAAGGGGAAATCAAAAAATACCTAGAAACAAATGACAATGGAGATACGACGACCCAAAACCTATGGGACGCAGCAAAAGCAGTGCTAAGAGGGAAGTTTATAGCAATACAAGCCTACCTCAAGAAACAGGAAACATCTCGAATAAACAACCTAACCTTGCACCTAAAGCAATTAGAGAAAGAAGAACAAAAAAACCCCAAAGCCAGCAGAAGGAAAGAAATTATAAAGATCAGGTCAGAAATAAATGAAAAAGAAATGAAGGAAACAATAGCAAAAATCAATGAAACTAAAAGCTGGTTCTTTGAAAAGATAAACAAAATTGATAAACCATTAGCCAGACTCATCAAGAGAAAAAGGGAGAAGACTCAGATCAACAGAATTAGAAATGAAAAAGGAGAAGTAACCACTGACACTGCAGAAATACAAAAGATCATGAGAGATTACTACAAGCAACTCTATGCCAATAAAATGGACAACCTGGAAGAAATGGACAGATTCTTAGAAATGCACAAACTGCCGAGACTGAACCAGGAAGAAATAGAAAATATGAACAGACCAATCACAAGCACTGAAATTGAAACTGTGATTAAAAACCTTCCAACAAACAAAAGCCCAGGACCAGATGGCTTCACAGGTGAATTCTATCAAACATTTAGAGAAGAGCTAACACCTATCCTTCTCAAACTCTTTCAAAATATTGCAGAGGGAGGAACACTCCCAAACTCATTCTACAAGGCCACCATCACCCTGATACCAAAACCAGACAAAGATGTCACAAAGAAAGAAAACTACAGGCCAATATCACTGATGAACATAGATGCAAAAATCCTCAACAAAATACTAGCAAACAGAATCCAACAGCACATTAAAAGGATCATACACCATGATCAAGTGGGGTTTATCCCAGGAATGCAAGGATTCTTCAATATATGCAAATCAATCAATGTGATACATCATATTAACAAACTGAAGGAGAAAAACCATATGATCATCTCAATAGATGCAGAGAAAGCTTTCGACAAAATTCAACACCCATTTATGATAAAAGCCCTGCAGAAAGTAGGCATAGAGGGAACTTTCCTCAACATAATAAAGGCCATATATGACAAACCCACAGCCAACATTGTCCTCAATGGTGAAAAACTGAAACCATTTCCACTAAGATCAGGAACAAGACAAGGTTGCCGACTCTCACCACTATTATTCAACATAGTTTTGGAAGTGTTAGCCACAGCAATCAGAGAAGACAAAGAAATAAAAGGAATCCAAATAGGAAAAGAAGAAGTAAAGTTGTCACTATTTGCAGATGACATGATACTATACATAGAGAATCCTAAAGATGCTACCAGAAAACTCCTAGAGCTAATCAATGAATTTGGTAAAGTAGCAGGATACAAAATTAATGCACAGAAATCTCTTGCATTTCTATACACTAATGACGAAAAATCTGAAAGTGAAATTAAGAAAACACTCCCATTTACCATTGCAACAAAAAGAATAAAATATCTAGGAATAAACCTACCTAAGGAGACAAAAGACCTGTATGCAGAAAATTATAAGACACTGATGAAAGAAATTAAAGATGATACAAATAGATGGAGAGATATACCATGTTCCTGGATTGGAAGAATCAACATTGTGAAAATGACTCTACTACCCAAAGCAATCTACAGATTCAATGCAATCCCTATCAAACTACCACTGGCATTTTTCACAGAACTAGAACAAAAAATTTCACAATTTGTATGGAAACACAAAAGACCCCGAATAGCCAAAGCAATATTGAGAACGAAAAATGGAGCTGGGGGAATCAGGCTCCCTGACTTCAGACTATATTACAAAGCTTCAGTAATCAAGACAGTTTGGTACTGGCACAAAAACAGAAATATAGATCAATGGAACAGGATAGAAAGCCCAGAGATAAACCCACACACATATGGGCACCTTATTTTTGATAAAGGAGGCAAGCATATACAGTGGAGAAAAGACAGCCTCGTCAATAAGTGGTGCTGGGAAAATTGGACAGGTACATGTAAAAGTATGAAATTAGAACACTCCCTGACACCATGCACAAAAATAAACTCAAAATGGATTAAAGACATAAGTGTAAGGGCAGACACTATCAAACTCTTAGAGGAAAACATAGGCAGAACACTCTATGACATACATCACAGCAAGATTCTTTTTGACCCAGCTCCCAGAGAAATGGAAATAAGAACACAAATAAACAAATGGGACCTAATGAAACTTAAAAGCTTTTGCACAGCAAAGGAAACCATAAACAAGACCAAAAGACAACCATCAGAATGGGAGAAAATATTTGCAAATGAAGCAACTGACAAAGGATTAATCTCCAAGATTTACAAGCAGCTCATGCAGCTCAATAACAAAAAAACGAACAACCCAATCCAAAAATGGGCCGAAGACCTAAATAGACATTTCTCCAAAGAAGATATACAGATGGCCTACAGACACATGAAAGAATGCTCAACATCATTAATCATTAGAGAACTGCAAATCAAAACTACAATGAGATATCATCTCACACCGGTCAGAATGGCCATCATCAAAAAATCTAGAAACAATAAATGCTGGAGAGGGTGTTGAGGAAAGGGAACACTCTTGCACTGTTGGTGGGAATGTAAATTGATACAGCCACTATGGAGAACAGTATGGAGGTTCCTTAAAAAACTACAAATAGAACTACCATACGACCCAGCAATCCCACTACTGGGCATATACCCTGAGAAAACCATAGGTCAAAAAGAGTCATGTACCAAAATGTTCATTGCAGCTCTATTTACAATAGCCAGGACATGGAAGCAATCTAAATGTCCATCGACAGATGAATGGATAAAGAAGATGTGGCACATATATACAATGGAATATTACTCAGCCATAAAAAGAAATGAAATGGAGGTATTTGTAATGAGGTGGATGGAGTTAGAGTCTGTCATACAGAGTGAAGTAAGTCAGAAAGAGAAAAACAAATACAGTATGCTAACTCATATATACGGAATCTAAGGGGAAAAAAAAGGCCATGAAGAACCTAGTGGCAAGACGGGAATAAAGACACAAACCTACTAGAGAATGGACTTGAGGATATGGGGAGGGGGTGGGGTGAGATGTGACAGGGTAAGAGAGTGTCATGGACATATATACACTACCAAATGTAAAATAGATAACTAGTGGGAAGCAGCCGCATAGCACAGGGAGATCAGCTCAGTACTTTGTGACCACCTAGAGGGATGGGATGGGGAGGGTGGGAGGGAGGGAGATGCAAGAGGGAAGAGAAATGGGAACATATTGTATATGTATAACTGATTCACTTTGTTATAAAGCAGAAGCTAACACACCATTGTAAGGCAATTATACTTCAATAAAGATGTTAAAAAAAAAAAATTGGGCCACACCATGTGGTATGCAGGATGCGGGATCTTAGTTCCCCAACCAGGGATCGAACCTGCGCCCCCTGCAGTGGGAGCGCAGAGTCCCAACCCCTGGATGGCCAGGGAAGTCCCACCTTAGAATGCATATTTTCACACTATTCTTTTTACCCATGAGCACGGGGTATCTTTCCATTTATTTTTGTCTGTTCAGTTTCCTTTATCAGTGTCTTCCAGTTTTCATTGTGCAGGTCCTTCACGTCCTTGGTTAAATTTACTCCTAGTTATCTTTTTGGATGCAATTGTAAATGGGATTTTTTTTTAATTCTTTTTCTGATGGTTCATTATCAGTGTATAGAATCACAAATGATTTTTGTGCATTGATTTTTCTTTCTTTTGTATCCTGCAGCTTTACTGAATTCATTTTTTAGTTGTAACAGTTTTTTGTTGATTGAATGTGGAAAACTAGAATTCAGAAATCCCACTGTTTCAACTACATCTAGGTCATCCACAGCACCCAAGACATAGTGTCTCCCAATATAATCTTCCCACGGTGCCTCTTGTAGTGTGTGGCCTCCTACAAGGGTGATTGGCATCACCACTGTGGGTGAGCTGGATCTGGGTAGAGCTTGGCCTCTATAACAAAGTTTGATGTCTGTATTTCTGGCGTGGTAAGACATGGTTGTTTGATAAGCACTTTATTTTCTAGTAAATTTCAAGTGTATACAAAACTTCAAATAGCAGTATCAAGTTTTCCACATTCACAAAATACACCAGTTTGTTTTACCCTGTGAGAGTGGGAGGGCCACTCTCCCAGGGAACCAGCACATAACCCCAAAATGGGGAATAATTATGGTTTCCACATTATAATCCTATCCCCAGACCTGCTTCAACTTTCACCAGCTGCCCCAGCTTTGTGGAAACGTATTTTTCCATTCGAATCCAGTTTTCTTTTCTTGGAACCATCACTGGGGCTTTTCCTCACTTTGAAAACCTTGCTGGATTTAAAGTGTACAAGATGAGCATGATCTGGGTGGTTTTTCTGTATGGCTTCTTTCACTTAGGAAGTTTTCAATGTTTATCCACATTGTAACATTGATCATTATTTCATTCATTTTTCCATTGTGATTAAAAACACATAACATTTACCACTTAAACCATTTTTTAAAGCTTTTTTAAAAAATTTATTTTATTTTATTTTTTGGCTGTGTCGGGTGTTTGTTGCTGTGTGCAGGCTTTCTCTAGTTGCGGCGAGCGGAGGCTACTCTTAGTTGCTGTGTGCAGGCTTCTCATTGCGGTGGCTTCTCTTGCGGAGCACGGGCTCTAGAGCGCAGGCTCAGTATTTGTGGCGCATGGGCTTAGTTGCTCCACGGCATGCGGGATCTTCCAGGACCAGCGCTTGAACCCGTGTCCCCTGCATTGGCAGGCGGATTCTTAACCACTGTGCCACGAGGGAAGACCCATTTAAACCATTTTTAAGTGTACAGTGCTATG
The DNA here is from genome assembly GCF_965194825.1 of Balaenoptera physalus. Classification (NCBI taxonomy): domain Eukaryota; kingdom Metazoa; phylum Chordata; class Mammalia; order Artiodactyla; family Balaenopteridae; genus Balaenoptera; species Balaenoptera physalus. The sequence continues at coordinate 103,529 of NW_028125361.1, forward strand.
GCGTTAACTACATTCACATTGTTGTAAAAATATCTTCACCATCCATCTCCAGAACTTTATTTTCCCCATGTGAAACCATAGCCATTAAACACTAACTCACCTCAACCTCTGGCAACCTTATTCTACTTTGTCTTTGAATTTGACTTATCTGGATACCTCATACTAGTGGAATCATAGAACGTTTGTCCTTTCTGTGTCTGGCTTGTTTCACTTAGCATAATAACTTCAAGGTTCATCACATTGTAGCATGTGTGAGAATTACCTTAGTTTTAAAGGTTGAGTCATATTCCATTGTGTATATACTACACTGTACTTATCCATTCATCTGTTGAAGGATGTGTTGTGTTGCTTCCACCTTTTGGTTATTGTGAATAATGTTGCTATGAATATGGGGTACAGATATCTGTTCCAGTCCTTGCTTTCTAATAGTTTGGGTGTACACCCTGGAGTGGAATCAAGGGATCATACATTTTCCATGTTTTTGAGGAGCCACCATACAGTTTTCCACAGTGGCTGTATAATTTTACTTTATTCCTTTATATGACAGAATAATGCAGCTTATGTGTCTACCTTATTTTGCTTATCCATTTACCTGCTGATGGACATTTAAATCTTTTCTACCTTGGGCTACTGTGAACAGTGTTGCTATTAATAATTGGTGAACAAGTTTTTGTTTGAACACCTGTTTTCAATTTTTTGGGAATATGTCTAGGAGTGGAGTTGTTGAACCACATGGTAATTATATTTTATATTTTTGAGTAAATGTTAAAGTTTTGTACATATAGACTGCACCATTGTACATCTCCACAAGTAACTTTTAAGGGTTCTAATTACTCTACATTGTTGCCAACATTTGTTATTTTTATTTATATATTTAAAAATTTATTTTTATTCTAGTGTGTGTGAAGGGGCATCACATCGTGGCTTTAATTTGCATTTTCATCATGACTACTGATGTTTGACATCTTTTCATTTCCTTGTTGACCATTTGTATGTCTTGCCTGAAGAGCAGTCCATGCAAGCCATTTGTCTGTTTCAAAAATTTTATTGTTTGTCTTTTTGTTGATGAGTTGTAAAAGTCCTGGGTATATTCTAGGTGAAGAGTCTTATCAGATATACAACGTGCCAATATTGTCTTCCATTCTGTGGGCCGTCTTTTTACTTTCTGGATAGCCTCTTTTGATGCACAAAGGTTTGTAATTTTGAGGAAATCCAATTTGTCTATTTTTTCCTTTCATTTCTTATGCTTTACTGTCAAATCTAAGAAACCATTGCTAAATTCATGGTCAAGAAGATTTAATTCCTTGGTTTATTTGAGAGTTCATACAGTCATCCTTCGGCACCCACTAGGCCAGGCTTTAGGTCTTGGGTTGAGTCAGTGTGAGGGTTCAGGGGCCATGGTTTAGGGTTATGGGCCATTGTTGGAGAGTCGTGGTAGAGGGTTGTGGTTAAAGGGTCAGGGTCGGGGATTAGAGTTTAGGGGTCAGGGGCGAGGGTCTACGGGTCTGGGGCTAGGGTTGTTAGGGGGTTAAAGTTAGAAGTTAGGGTTCTTAGGGTAAAGGTTAGAGTTATGTTTAAGCACAATTGGCCCTCATTGCCCTCCCCTCTCCCTCTCTCTGAAGCCTCCAGAATGGATAGGACTTGCCCAGGGTCAGACAGGAGTCAGGGAGCTGAGGTCAATAACTGTTTTTCTGGCCTCCCTTCCCTCAGTCCTGGGCTCTGAGAGAAGAATGAAATGTCTGTTCTTGTCTCGGACTGTTTCTTACCCAACTCAACCTCTGTCAAGGATTGGGGAGGGTGTCAGAAGTCATGCATGGTTTCCTTCTGCCCTCCTACCTGGGAAGGGTGATGCTGGCCCTACTCTGCCTGGGCAGCCCCAGTTTCCAGCACAGCCCAGACAGCAGGGCACTCAGTGGACATGTGTGGATTTATACAGGACTGGGTGCAGTGACCTGCCAGCCCCCAGATGTTGCCTTCTTAAGGGCTGGTGGGGCCCTCCTGACACTGGAGGCATCCTTTGTCGCATCTGAGCGGGCATGAATAGATGATCAGGTCTCAGGCAGGACAGCCCTTGACCTCTGACTATCCAGGCAGGCATCTGTGGTCCTCTAGCTCAGTCCAGCCTGGGCATTGCCAGGCCCTCATGTATAGTTACAGAGCTGACCGTGATGCCGGGCAATTCAACAGCTACCTAGGCAGTGTACACATTCCTTTGAGAAGTTTCAACTACCAACATCCATGTGGTTGAGAAAAAGGCCTCCCCCTCACAGCCTCATAGGCTGCCAAGAGAAGTAATAATCCTCTAAACATTGGAATGTGTCCCTGACACAACAACCATACAGGAGACCATGGCCCTGAAATCCTTTGTCCTTTCAGTCGTTAGAAACTTTTGACATTCATATTCATTAAGAATCAAAGATATGGGAGCACCTGGACCTCACAATGGGAGGTTCACAGTGACACTGCATTGTCTTGGAGAGCCATGTGCATCCATGTGGCCTCTGGAAAGCCTGCCAATTATGGGTTCCATGGCATGGAATAATTCTTGAGCCTCCCATTACTTCATTGCACAAGAGTTTCCTTACCACCCTAGCATTTGGTTTCTTCACTTAGTAAATGAGAGAGAAGAAACTGGAAAATGAGCAGTATTGTTTTTCAGGGATGGGCAATTAATATGGCCAGGGAGATGGCATAACTCAAGGGCTCCCACCTCTCAGGGGCAGGAATGAGGTCTGTGTGTCTTCTGAGGGCACATGGGCTGTTTTGGGCCCACCTCTGAGATGTGAGGACCTGATGCCCAAGGAAAGAGACTTGAGTTTACCACCACCAACGATTCTGACTTGTCAGCAAGTGAAAGAACTTCTTGCAGTCTTGGGAGGACAGTAAGAGCACTGGATGAGTAGCTGCAGCCCCTGACCCTGAGTTGAACCCCTTTCTTCCTTTTGTGTCAGATTCTGTGCTGTGCAGTGAGCTGTCATTGACTTAGAATCTGTTGCTTTCTGCCAGCCAGCATCTGTTCTCAGGCCCAAGTGCCTCAGTTTTCCTTTGGGAATTACATCTCACCTGCTTCCAGTCCAAACAGTTGCAGAAGGATGACCCCATGTTCCACCCAGCTTGAAGATGGGTTTACAACCCACATCTAGTCAGTCCCATTTTCCATCTCCTGGTGCTGGGTCAAGGATGAGAATGCAACCCAAACCAGATCAAAGGCATTTAAAACCATGACTTTCTTGGAACCCAAGAAAAGGAGAAACTCTTTCTTGGAAAATGGATGGTGAGTGGTTGTCAGCCTAGAATTGCTGTTGGCCCAAGGGCAATGAGAGAGCCTGTGCCTGTGAATGGGGTCCCCCAAAGGCACTGAGCAGGACAAAGTTTTGGAGAGAAGCAAGGTCACACTGAGATAGTGTGAGCCACTGGACCTACCAGGTCCAAACCCATTCTTTAACTTGCCACTTGCAAGTATTAATTTATTTCTACCCTTACAATAAATACTAACTTATTTTACTTCAGTAAGTGTGTCCAGTCGTTGGGAAAAGAAAAATTCGTAGTTGATACATCTGAATCAATAATCCCTGATCCTTCCTCAGGTGTCCTCACTGGGTAGGCATGGCTGGGGGAGATGAAGATTCTGGGTGGGACCAGATATTAGTGGAGCTGCCAAACAGCTCTGCCTCTGTTCCTTCCCTGTCCCGGGAGAGGGAAACCCTGGGACAGTGATAGGATAACCAGTATGGGGAAGAGGTTCCTCAGTGATTAATTGGTCTTTTTGTATTTTCCTTAATTTAGTGTTCATTTTGGTAATGTGTTTTTACAAAGAAATCACCCGTTTCTTCTAGATTTCCAGTTTGTTACAGTAGGTTTCTCTTATTTGACGTTTAATTTTTCCTGTCTAATTTTCTACAGAATCATGACAAATAATGAACAAATATTGATACTCTATTATTAACCGAAGTCCCTATTCATGTTCCCTTTGTTATACCTTTCCTTGTTCCAGGATCTCAAAGGACATGGGGTCATCATATCTATTTAGTCTCTTCTGGGCTTTGACAGTTGCTCAGACTCTCCTTGTTTCCATGACCTTGACAGTGTGGAGGAGGACTGGTCAGGTATTTTATAGACTGCCGGGCACTGGGATTTGCTTGGTGTTTTTGTTGTGGTTAGACTTGGCTTTGAAAAAGCAGATCACAGAGGTGAAGTGCTTCCTCTTCACTGTATGTCAAGAGGACAGTCTCTCAAGGGAACTTCTCACTTATATTCTCAACTTTGGTCACCTAGCTGAGGTAGTGTTTGTCAAGTGTTCCCACAGTGAAGTTAATTTTTTCCCATATCCATCCTGTGTGTCTTATTTAGGAGGAAGTCATAATGCAGAACCCACACTTGAGGAGAGAGGGGTTAGCTTCACATCCTTGATGGACAGCTGAGTGGCTATATAAATTGCTTAGAAGCTTTCTGCATAGGAGATTTCTTTTTAACACCGTTCATCAAAAACTATGTAATTTATTTTTACCAGTTTGGGCACGTGAATAATTATTGTAAACTTTTGGTTATAATCCAGTGCTACATTTTAAGACTGCTTAGTTAATTCTTGCTTTGGCTGTTGAGAGCTTTTTCCATTTGCTCCTGTTTTCATTTTACATAATTTCTCTTTTGTGGGTTTTTAAAATTTTTGGTACTTCTTTACTTTCTGATATTTTAAGATTATCCTGCTTCATATATTTACTGTCTCAGTCCTAGTATCAGCCCTTTCTTCAAAGAGCCCTTGTTCCTTTTATTAGAGAATGGTATTAAAAACGTACATGTGGGAGCTAAATATGCTCAGCTGACAGTGCATGGAAATATATGCAAGTATCCCAGCCTATGCATACACACATAATTATAAAGATTTCCATGTGGAACTATGTGCAGGCTAAAGAGAGTTTATACTGATATCTCCAACTGGATCTGTTATGACATGGATATTGTAACCTTCTCCCTTTGTTTGACTGTAACTTCACACTCCAGTGGTAAGAAACCTGGCTTCCACCATTTGTCATTTATTAAATTCAGTGCTTGTTCCATTCAATTACTGATATAGTAGTTTCAGTAGTATTAGCTACTACCCCTCATGGAAAGAACATAGAGTCCACTGTGTATGTATGACACATTTTGTCTTTGGCCTACAGATTCTGTACATTTCCAAAGTTAACTTAGGTCAACCCATTTGTCCCACTACCAACAGTGAGTTTTTTCATACATTTCTGAATCAGATTCTTTGTTACATTCTGTGTTCCAGTCTTTGACACTCCCATATCCTAAGCAGCTAAGTTTGAATAGATTGTAATTTACTTGTTGGGTTGTAAAAATCTGTGGGTATAGACAAATGCATAGTGACAGGTATTCACCACTAAAGTATCATATGGACTATTTCAACCACATATTCTATACATTGTTTACCATGTCAGTTTTGCCTTTTCTAGAATGTCATATAAATGAGGCCATACAGTGTGTAGCACTTCAGACCGGATTCTTTCACTTAGCAATGTAAGTTAGATGTATCTATTTTTTTTTTGCACGGGTTGATGGTCCATTCCTTTATATCTCTGAATACTATTTCATTGCATGTATATTAGAGGAAAAATAATTTTCCCTCTACCCTTCTATGTTCTTTATTGAGATCTCCCTTGTAATGAAAAAGAGAGGAACTAGAGAAAACAATCAGAAGTTTAATATATACCATGCATACCTCCTGTATACTTGAAAGATACTTAGGAAAACTGAGTCACTCCCTGAATTGGCCCAAGCCGTTAGCTTAAATGCTATCTTCTGCTGAGAACAAAAGAAAGATGTTAGGGAATGGAAGAAGCCATTTAAAGGAGGTTATTAGGCAAAGCACAGTAAACAAGGGTATGGTTGTTACACAGATTTACATCCAGGCCTATTTCATTGACAAGGATTTTTTATAAAAAACATTTATTTATTTGGCTGTGCCAGGTCTTAGTTGCGGCCTGTGGAATCTTTAGTTGCGGCATGTGGGCTCTTAGTTGCAGCATGCGGTATCTAGTTCCATGACCAGGAGTTGAACCCTGGCCCCCTGCATTGGGAGCATGGAGCCTTAGCCACTGGACCAGCAGGGAAGTCCCAACAAGCTTTTCTTGATATTTAGTCATCATTCAATTCCTGGTCCAGAGAGGGACAAACCCTTACAAATGGAGATATCCTTAATAAATGTAAATTTACCTCATAAAAGGGCATTTTCTACTGGGCTTTGAAAGATTCTCCTGGGTCTGCTCTTTCTTATTAATCAGTCCAAAATAATCCTTTTGTCAAATGGGCATATTTTGGGGTGGTGTATTCTGCTCTCCTTGACATGTATGTGCCCTAATTTGTTTATGAATTCACCTACAGAAGGACATCCTGATATCTTTAAGTTTTTAGCCATTATGGATAGAGCTGCTGTACATTACTTGATGCTAGTTTGGGTTTGAACACAGTTTTTTAAAGCAGTTGTCTAAATACAAGAGGTACACTTCTTGGATCCTAAGGTGAGACTTTTTAGATTTGGAAAAAATTGCCAAACTGTCTTCCAAAGTTGGTTGTACATGCATTCCACCAGCATCTTGAGTATATTCTTGTATGCTTATTTACTGCCTGTTTATCTTCTTGGGCCAGGTGTGTGTTTCAATCTTTACCAAATTTTAATGGCGTTGGCATAATTTGAGTACAAATCCTTTATCAGATATGTGCTTTGGAAATAGTTTCTTGCAGTTTGTGGTTTGTCTTCCGGTTTTCTGAATAAGGTCACCAGACCCAAAGTCATGTAGATTATTTTTTTTTCTAGGATTTTTTATAGTTTGGTAATTTAAATTCGTCTATGGGCAATTTTGAGTGAATTTTGGTTTAAGTTGTAAAGTTTGTGTCTACATTCATTTCATTACATATGGTTTGTAATTAATTGCTCCTTAACCATCTTTTGAGAAGATACAGTGAGATACTTGGCTCCATTTCAGTTTGGATTTCCAAACTTAGTATATACAGCAGAACTGCCTTCCGGATGAGGCCTCTGGGTTTGTGAGTGCGGTGCTCCCGGCTCTTCTCTGACGTCCCACAGGGGGCGCTGAACCCACCTGTTTGACCCTGGGGGCACAGGTGCACCCTGCCCACAGACTTTGCTCTGTGACAAGCAGACAGGAGCTTTGTCTCCTGTCAGGGCTTAGGCTTCTGGACCATGAGGCATTGTCCACACTGACAGCAGCTGGGTTTTCTCAGGAACCAATGGTGAGGAGACTCCACAAGAGGAAAAAACGAGCAAGTGTGGAGAATCTTCCTGTGCAGCTGACTGCTGGGTGGGTGGGGTGCTTCTTCAGGGGACTCAGGAGAGAAAGGGTTTAATGTGGAATACTGTGCACTTTTAGATAGTTTTATGTGCAGTGTAGATGGTGACCAGTGTCGTTCTTTGGGGTCTGGTATCTAGTTTTCCTGGCACTGTTTGTTGATGGCTTTGGATAGAATAAACATTTTAATAATTGTAATTTTTCTGATGCATGAGCATGGAATATTGTTTTCTATTGTGTCTTCAATTTCTTTATCAGTGCTTTATAGTTTTCTGAGTATAGGTCTTTCATGCCCTTGGCTAAATTTATTCCTAAATAGTTTGTTCTTTTTGATGGAATTGAAAATGGGATTGTTTTCTTAATTTTTCTTGTTGGTGTTCATTATTAGTGTATAGAAACAAAACTGATTTGTGTATATTGATTCCATATTTTGCAACTTTACTGAATTTATTTTTTAACATATTTTTTGAAGTAATGTGAAAAATTGCAATACTAAAATCTCACAGTTTCTACTGCACCCCAGGTAATCCACAGGACCCAAGACATGGTAGCTACTAATATACTCTTCCCACGGTGCCTCTTAATACCATGTGGACTCCTACAAGGGAAATAAGTATCACAACTTTGGTTGAACTTGGTCTGGGTAAGTCTTGGCCTCTATAACAAAATTTGATGTCTGTCTTGTCTGATTTTCTGGCATGATACTGACACGGTTGTCTAGAAAAGTAATTTACTTACCAGTAATTTAAAATGTACAGAAAAGTTTCAGTAATGGCCAAAAGTACTCACATTTGCCACCTCACACAAAATGCTCAGTGTGTTTTGCCCAAGGAACCAGCACATAACCCCTAAATGAGGAAATCCTGATGTCTACATTATAATTTAATACTCAGCCCCACTTAAACTTTCACCTGCTGTCCCAACTGTATGAAAATGTCTTTTTCCATCCTGATCCAGTTTTCTTTTTCTGGAACCATTACTGAGTTTCCCCCTCATTTGGACAGCCTTGATGGATTTGAAGCAAACAAGATGAGCATGGGATCTAGGTTGCCTTTTCTGTATGGCTTTTTTTCACTAAGAATGTTTTTAATGTTCATTTTTGTAACAAATATCAGCACTACACTTTTTTTCATTGTCATTAAAAATACAAAACATGACTTTAACATTTAATTCTTTTTATGTATACAGTTTTGTGGTATTAACTACCTTCATATAGGTGCACAAACAAGTTAACTAACATGTGTACCTCCTGTGTGCATGGGAGATACCCAGGAAATTGAGTAACATCCTGGAACAGCCCAAGATATCACCTTAAATACCGTCTTCATCTAAAAGGAAAAAAAAGAAGGCTATAGTTGTTTCTGTCTGCATTCATTTGATTGTATATGGTTTCCAATTGATGTTGTATAACTAGTTGTGGAGAAGTCATGGGATAGTTGGCTTCATTCCAGTTTGAATTTCCAAATTTAGTGCATTCTGCAGGTTTGATACAAGGTTTACAAACTTCATATTGGATCAGGACATCCCATGGTGTAACTGGTATTAATGGTTTGTTCAACAATTAAAGTTCTGTGTGATATGAATTCATCCTGGAGTAATCCAGGTTAGTTTCTGTTATACATTTGTCCCAGGATGAAAGGACAAGAGAAATAAGGCCTAATTTATAAAAGTGCCTTCAAACTAATTGATACTGAAGTATAGTTGACTTACAATGTTGTGTTAATTTCTGCTGTACAGCAAAGTGATTCATATATATATATATACATACATATATACATATTTTTCATATTTTTTCCATTATGGTTTATTACAGTGTATTGAATATAGTTCCCTGTGCTGTACAGTAAGACCTTGTTTATCCATCCTATATATAATAGTTTGCATCTACTAATCCCAAACACCCAATCCATCCCTCTCCCCTGTCTTCCCCTTGACAACCACAAGTCTGATTTCTATATTTGTGAGTCGGTTTTTGTTCTGTAGATAGGTTCATTTGGGTCTCATTTTATAATCCACATATAAGTGATATCATATGGTATTTGTCGTTCTCTGTCTGCCTTACTTCACTTTGTATGATAATCTCTAGGCCCTTCCATGTAGCTGCAGATGGCATTATTTCATTCTGTTTTATGGCTAAGTAATATTCCATTGTATATATGTATCACATCTTCTATATCCATTCATCTGTTGAGGGACATTCAGGTTGCTTCCATGTCTTGGCTATTGTGAATAGTGCTGCTGTGAATACTGGGGTGCATGTATCTTTTCGAATTATAGTTTTGTCTGGATATGTGTCCAGGAGTGGGATTGCTGGTTCATATGGTAATTCTATTTTTAGTTTTTGAGGAACCTCCATACTGTTTTCCATAGTGGCTGCATCAATTTACATTCCCACCAGTAGTGTAGGAGGGTTCCCTTTTCTCCACACCCCCTCCAGCATTTATTTATAGACATTTTAATGATGGCCATTCTGACCACTATGAGGTGATAACTCACTGTAGTTTTGATTTGCATTCTCTAATAACTAGCGATGTGGAGCATCTTCTCATGTGCCTATTGGCCAACTGTATGTCTTTGGAGAAATGTCTATTTAGACCTTCTGCTTATTTTTTGATTTTTTTTTTCTTTTTTGAGTTGTATGAGCTGTTTGTATATTTTAGAATTAGGCCCTTGTTGGTCGCATCATTTGCATGTATTTTCTCCCAAACAGTTAGCACAGGTTCTGGAACGACTGGATACCCACATGCAGAAGAATAAACTTGGATCCTTACCTCCCCTCACCCCGTATACAAAAATCAATGCAAAATGGACCAAAGGCCTAGATGCAAGAACCAAAATTATAAAACTCGTAGAAGAAAACATGAGAGTAAATCTTCATGACCTTGGATTTAGTCATGATTTCTTAGATCTACCAAAAGCACAAACAACAAAAGACAAAATAGATGAATTGGACTTCCTCAAAATGAAAAACAGTTGTGTATAAAAGGAGCAAGGAATAAGATAATCCACCATGCAAAATGGCACAAAATGTTTGTAAAACTTGTATCTGATAAAGGACTGTAGCCCACCAGCCAAGCCCCCGGTGGTCCAGTGGAGTGTCTGTGCGGCCCCACCCGTCCTCAGTGATCAGGGGATCTCAGGCCCCACAGCACCCGAGGGGTGGACACTGGTCATCCTCTGCACCCTCAAGGAGTGAGCGCTGGATGGTCTTGAGCCCGGATGCACTCCCATTACTGCCCTAAAAGGCTGAAGCCTTCAGCATGCCTCTAGAAGGACACAGAGTATTTGCAAGTCTTTGAGAACCAAGAGAACCATCTTCACTTTTCTGAAAAGGGCATCTTATTATTTCACAGCATGACCATTTTCAGTCTGGCTCTCGGGGTGCCCTCCCACCTTCTTTATTTCTTTGAAAGTGGCCATGGTTGTTTGGCTGTCCCCAATCCCCATACCAGGTGACAAGGCCAGTGGGGCCAGATCCTGGTGGTCCCTAGCTTCGTTGGAGACTAACCCAGACTCTCAGCCTGAGATTGAACGTGGATGCCCCTGTTTCTCCCCACCACCGATCCTCATCTCCTCCCCTCTCTCTTTTCCTCTTGCTTTTCAGTCTCAGATTTACCTGATGGTCACCACTCACAGTTCCCGCAGAGCCCAGAGATTTCTCCTTGAAGGAAAGGTTCTGGAAAACCAGAGGGATAAATAAAGAATGCAGCTGATTCCCGCCTTGTGCTGACACCCAAGAAGATGAGGAGAGTGAGTGTTTTCTCATTAGAATTTTAAATCCTCCAAGTAATAGATCATTGGGGGGGCATCCTGTGTCTTCCTGCTCATTCTAATAATGTCATTCCTGAATTTTAATGTGGTAAATAATTTAAATCATAAATATGCTGAGGGGGAGATCCATTTAAAAAATGTTAGAGGTAACTCCAAGGGATTTACAACAAACAAGGACACAGAACCCTGTGTCCAGACGCTGGCTGAGAGATTCCTACCCTGAGCCGCAGTCCCCTGGAGGGCAGAGTGGCCATGACTCTCCTCCCACAGGTGAGCCTACACAGGCACATCCCACGTGGGACCACTGCATCGCAGAACCTTAGAGTGGCCAATGGCAGGCAGCTGGCTAGAGATGCGGACAAGAGAAAACTGCCCAGCAGCCTGGGACAACCCCGGGGTGAGGCCTTAGTAAGGGCCAGTGTCAGAGCCTCAGAGATAACTTGAAGAGACAGTTCAGGCTGTTAGGGACATCATCAGAGATGTACTTAGGGACATACTCAGGGCCTTAGTTATGGACAGGATTGGGGCATTATTTAATGACAGCTTAGACTATAAGGGACAGCGTCAGGGCTTAAGTTAGAGATAACGTGAGAGCCTTAGTTAGACACAATTCAGGCTGTTACTTAGGGATATCTTCAGGGCCTTAGAGCCAGCATCATGGCCATAATTAGAACAAGTGTCAGGGTGTTAGGGCCAAATCTAGGGTGTTAGTTAGGGAAAGAGTCCGGTCATTAGTTACAGACAGTGTCAGGGTTTTAGGTAGGGACAGTGGCAAGTCCTTAGTTAAGAAGAGTGTCAGGGCCTCACTTAGGGGCAGCGTCAGGATGTTAGTTAGGGAGAGTCAGGACATTAGAATGTCAGGTTCTGAGGTAGAGACAGCATCAGGGCCTTAGTTAGGGACGGCGTCAGAGACTTACCTAGGGACATATTCAGGGCCTTAGTTATGGACAGGATCAGGGTGATACTGAGGAACACCTAAAGGTACTAGGGACATCTTCAGGGCCTCAATTAGGGATAGCATCAGGGTGTTAGTTAGGGAAAGAGTCAGGTCATTAGTCACAGACAGTTTTAGCGCCTCAGGTAGAATCGGCATCAAGGCCTTAGTTAGGAAGAGCATCAGGGCCTCAGTTAGGTTCAGCATCAGGACGTTAGTTAGGGCCAGCAACAGGGCCTTAGTTAGGAACAGTGTTGTCAGGCCCTCAGAGATAACTTGAGGGCCTTAGTAAGAGACAGGTTAGGCCGTTAGTTAGGGACACTTCAGAGACATTCGTAGGGATATATTCAGGGCCTTAGTAATAGAATCAGGGTGTTATTTTGTCACCGCTTAGGCACTAAGGGGCAGCATCAAAGCCTAAGTTAGGGAGGGTGTCAGCGTCTTGGGGATAGTGTTAGAGACTTTGTAAGTTATAACTTAGGCCATTAGCTAGGGACAGTGTCAGGGACTTATTAAGGGCAGTGTCAGAGACTTAATGAGGGACATCTTCAGGGGCTTAGTTATGGACAGGATCAGGTCCATACTTGGGACCAGTGTCAGGCCGTTATTTAGGGGCAGTGTCAGGGCCTTGTGTAGAGACAGCGTCAAGGCCCTTAGTTAGGAAGAGGGTCAGGGCCTTAGGACAGGGTCAGAGACGTACTTAGGCACATATTCAGGACCTTAGTAATGGACAGGATCAGGACCACAGTGAGGGACATCTAAGTCTATTAGGGACATCATCAGGGCCTTAGATAGGGTCAGCATCAGGGCCGTAGTTAGGACCAGTGTCAGGGTGTTATTTAGGGACAAAATTAGGATGTTAGTTAAGGAAAAAGTCAGGAAATTAGTTACAGACAGTGTCAGCTTCTCAGGTAGAGACTTCGGGGTCTTAGTGAGAGCATCAGCATCTCAGGTAGGAACTGCATCAGGCCATTACTTAAAGACAGTGTCAAGGCCTTAATTAGGGAGAGTGTCAGGGCCTCAGAGAAAACTTGAGGACCTTAGTAAGAGACACATCAGGCTGTTCGTTAGGGACATCATCAGGGCATAAGTTATGGACAGGGTCAGGGTATTAGTGAAAGAGAGCTCAGGCAAGTAGGCCTACTGTCAGGGCCTTAGTTAGGGGCAGCGTCAGGGAGTAGTTGGGGAAAGAGTGAGGCCATTAGGTAAAGACAGACTCAGGGCCTTAGTTAGAGACAGTGTCAAGTTCTTTGTTAGGAACACTGTCATGGCCTCAGTTAAAGATAACTTGAGGGTCTTAGAGATAGTGTCAGGGACTTAGTTATGGACATCTTTAGGGCTTCAGTTAGAGGTAACTTGAGGGCCTTAGTAAGAGACATTTTAGGTCATTAGTGACATCATCAGGACCTTAGTGCCATCTTCGGTACATCATTTATGGGCCTCATCAGGGCACTAATGAGGGACAGCTCATGTTATTAGGGACCGTGTCAGGGCTTTAGTTAGGGACTGTGTCAGGGCCTTTGTTAGGGAAAGAGTGAGGCCATTAGTTAAAGACAGAATCAGGGCCTTAGTTAGAGACAGCCTCAGTCCTTAGTTAGGGAGAGTGTCAGGGCCTCAGTTAAAGATAAGCTGAGGGCCTTTGCTAAGGACATCCTCAGGGCCTCAGGAACAGCATAAGGACCTTAATTAAGGTCAGTGTCAAGGCTTTAGTTAGAGACAGTTCAGGCCAATAGTTAGGGACATAATCAGGGCCTTTGTTAGGGACAGCCTCAGTCCTTAGAGACAGCATCAGGACCTTAGTTAGGGGGAGAGAGAAATTCATATTTAGGGAAAGCTCATGCCATTCTAGACAGCTCAGGGCCATAGTTAGTGTCAGGGTCAGGGCCTCGTAGTGAAATCGAGCAGGGCCCTGTGGGGCTCCTGGGCACGAAAGCCTTTCCTGTGTCTCCTGTTTCCTGTTTGTTGGGAATAGACTCCAGGTTCCATAACCTTCCCTGAGTTCCAAAGGGCAGATTCGAACAGTTGCTAATCAGGGAAGGGAGGGGATGCAGATACAAGGGAGGAACCATCAAGAAACAGTAGTGCAGCCTTGGGGCAGGATCCTGGTTCTGCCTCAAGGGATGTACGTAAGAGTATCTTTGGGCTCTTTACCAAACTACAACCCCCACAAAATAGAAGATTTTAGTGTTCTTCATTCCAGAGAAGCTCATCAAGAGACCATCTGAGGCCAGATTAAAGGGAGTTAAGGCCCTGTACACACACTAATCCTTAGGAGAAACTGTGTCCTTAAACCATTGCTGTAAAACTCCTCACCAGATCCTCGTGCATTGGGACGCATGGTTTTTGAGGGCACGAGTTTTCTGTGTCCCCCTTTGGCTGCCAAAGCAGTAAAGCTATTCTTTTCTACTTCCTCCAATCCTCTCTCTCTGAGATTCGATTCGGCACTGGTGCACAGAGGTCGAGTTTTCGACATCAAATTTAGTACCCAGTGTGGGGCTGACTTCGGGATGGCCCCTGTGGGTCCCCTGACTTGATTGGACACTGAGATTTTCTCCATGCCAGCCTCTTTCGAGAGAGTGTAGGGTTGGAGAATTCCTTTAGAGGCCAGACCACGTGGGACCCTTGCCTGGAAAGGCCGAGCCCCAGTCATCCCAGCAGTTGGAACTCTGGGGCAGGAGTAGATGGTGGAAGAGGGACCACCCTAGCAGCTGCTGAGGCCATCCTTGCCTTGAGGACACTCCTCTCTTCCTCCATCCTGGACTGCCCCGAATGTCCTACTCCAAGAGATTATTTTGGGGAACCAGAAAAATAGCATTTGGGATGTTGCCACACCTCAGTCAGCGTGTGGTAACTCCCCTGGTATGCACTCTGAGGTCCTTTTAGCCCTGTACATTTCGGGGAACCTTGGTTCCCATTTAGGTGACTTTTCATTCCAGAAAATCTCATTTGGAAGGTGCATCACTTGAACAGAGGTCACAAGCTAAGTTGAGACTTGGAAGCTGATTTGAGTCTTGTGCTGTTTGGTTTTTGGTTTCTGTTTAGTTTTTGGTTCCTTTGGTTTGAGGCTTCCATTGGTGGTGTGGATTTTGTTTTATTCTTAGTCTGTGTGTGAGTGTTCTATGGTTCAAACATAAGAAGTGCTGCTTCTTCAGTTCCATCTGATAGCCAGTGGGCAAAATCCTGGCAGACTGGTCAACCTATAGTTGTAAACCTAAGACTAAGAAAAGAATGAAACTCTATTGTAATTTTGTCTGGCCAATGTATGGATACATTCTTGAAAAATGAGGAAAGGTGGTCTTTGAAAGGTAGCCTAAATGACTATACTATCCTTCAGCTAGAGTTATTTTGTCACAGGAAGAGAAAGACAAAAGAAGTTCCATATGTTCAAGCATTTTTGAAGCTACATAATAAACAAAGTGAGCAGCTAGGTAACAGGCTGATGGTACAAAGAGAAAAGAAAGTCACTTTGTACTAGACCTGGCTGTGTCTGAATGCGGAAAAAAATAAGGGGCAAAGTAAGATGGGTACAGAAGGTGATGAACATTTGTGAAAAGAGAACACTGAGGAAAGAGTTGTGCATGACCAGGATTTTCTAAGCTGGATTTTGTTGGAAGTGGGTTAGGGCAAGCCTGGATTTGGTTTCTCCCTCCAAAGTTTTCTTGGAATGCTGCTTTTGATTGTGGACAGCTTGTGAGTTCCTTTGCCTGTGTCTGTGATCTGTATTTTTGTTTGAAATCTCTTTACTTTGGTTCAGTGAGTAAGTGTTGTTTGGCCAATTTTAACAGTACTTTTGATCTCCAGCTAACTTTGAGATGCTTTAGAAGGCCCTTGAGCCATCTCAGAGAGAACTGTTTGATTAGTATGTTAAATTACATGGAATTCCTAAAAATCTAGTATGTCCTGGTAAAATGTTATCAGTCATAATTCTAGTTATTTTTAAATGTTGCATGTAAGAGCAATAATTGTTTCTTTTGTCATTTACATTGTGATCAAATGTTTAACAGTGACCTTTTAAGTCTTTATGTGATTTATAGATAGTTATTGTTGTGCTCTAACACATTGCAAAAGTGCTCCATCTTCAAGAAGATCTATGTGAAGGACATTTTGGCAAACACAGGTCTCTGATAAATTTCATATCATAATGCCAAACTGGGTAAGAAATGAAATATCTTTTTTTTTTTTTAAGATTTTTAGAAATTTCATGTAATGTCTGAAACATTTATATTAACATATTTCCATACATATTTCCAAACAAATACAAATATAAGATTTTTAGAAATTTCATATAATGTCTGAAACATTTATATTAACATATTTCCATACAAATACAAATATAAGATTTTTAGAAATTTCATGTAATGTCTGAAACATTTATATTAACATATTTCCATACAAATAACCCAATGAAAGTTTAGTATTAGTTGTTTTGTTTGTTTGTTTTTTTATACTGCAGGTTCTTATTAGGCATCAATTTGATACACATCAGTGTATACATGTCAATCCCAATCTCCCAATTCAGCACACCACCATCCCCACCCCACTGCAGTTTTCCCCCCTTGGTGTCCATATGTCCATTCTCTACATCTGTGTCTCAACTTCTGCCCTGCAAACCGGCTCATCTGTACCATTTTTCTAGGTTCCACATACATGCATTAATATACGATATTTGTTTTTCTCTTTCTGACTTACTTCACTCTGTATGACAGTCTCTAGATCCATCCACTTCTCCACAAATGACTCAATTTTGTTCCTTTTTATGGCTGAGTAATATTCCATTGTATATATGTACCACATCTTCTTTACCCATTCGTCTGTTGATGGGCATTTAGGTTGCTTCCATGACCTGGCTATTGTAAATACTGTTGCAATGAACATTCGGGTGCATGTGTCTTTTTGAATTACGGTTTTCTCTGGGTATACGCCCAGTAGTGGGATTGCTGGGTCATATGGTAATTCTATTTTTAGTTTTTTAAGGAACCTCCATATTGTTCTCCATAGTGGCTGTATCAATTTACATTCCCACCAACAGTGCAAGAGGGTTCCCTTTTCTCCACACCCTCTCCAGCATTTGTTGTTTGTAGATTTTCTGATGATGCCCATTCTAACAGGAGTGAGGTGATACCTCATTGTAGTTTTGATTTGCATTTCTCTAATAATTAGTGATGTTGAACATCTTTTCATGTGCTTCGTGGCCGTCTGTATGTCTTCTTTGGAGAAATGTCTATTTAGGTCTTCTGCCCATTTTTGGATTGGGGTGTTTGTTTCTTTAATATTGAGCTGAATGAGCTGTTTCTATATTTTGGAGATTAATCCTTTGTCCATTGATTCGTTTGCAAATATTTTCTCCCATTCTGAGGGTTGTCTTTTCGTCTTGTTTATGGTTTCCTTTGCTGTGCAAAAGCTTTGAAGTTTCATTAGGTCCCATTTGTTTATTTTTGTTTTTATTTCCATTACTCTAGGAGGTGGATCAAAAAAGATCTTGCTGTGATTTATGTCAAAGAGTGTTCTTCCTATGTTTTCCTCTAAGAGTTTTATAGTGTCCAGTCTTATATTTAGGTCTCTAATCCATTTTGAGTTTATTTTTGTGTATGGTGTTAGGGAGTATTCTAATTCCATTCTTTTACATGTAGCTGTCCAGTTTTCCCAGCACCACTTATTGAAGAGACTGTCTTTTCTCCATTGTATATCTTTGCCTCCTTTGTCATAGATTAGTTGACCATAGGTGCGTGGGTTAATCTCTGGGCTTTCTATCTTGTTCCATTGATCTATGTTTCTGTTTTAGTGCTAGTACCATATTGTCTTGATTACTGTAGCTTTGTAGTATAGTCTGAAGTCAGGGAGTCTGATTCCTCCAGCTCCATTTTTTTTGCCTCAAGACTGCTTTGGCTATTTGGGGTCTTTTGTGTCTCCATACAAATTTTAAGATTATTTGTTCTAGCTCCATAAAAAATGCCATTGGTAATTTGATAGGGATTGCTTTGGGTAGTATATTCATTTTCACAATGTTGATTCTTCCAATCCAAGAACATGGTATATCTCTCCATCTGTTGGTATCATCTTTAATTTCTTTCATCAGTGTCTTATAGTTTTCTGCATACAGGTCTTCTGTCTCCCTAGGTAGGTTTATTCCTAGGTATTTTATTCTTTTTGTTGCAATGGTAAATGGGAGTGTTTCCATAATTTCTCTTTCAGATTTTTCATCATTAGTGTATAGGAATGCAAGAGATTTCTGTGCATTAATTTTGTATCCTGCAACTTTACCATATTCATTAATTAGCTCTAGCAGTTTTCTGGTGGCAGTTTTAGGATTCTCTATGTATAGTATCATGTCATCCACAAACACTGACAGTTTTACTTCTTCGTTTCCAATTTGTATTCCTTTTATTTATTTTTCTTCTCTGATTGCCGTGGCTAGGACTTCCAGAACTATGTTGAATAATAGTGGTGAGAGTGGACATCCTTGTCTCGTTCCTGATCTTAGAGGAAATGCTTTCAGTTTTTCACCATTGAGAATGATGTTTGCTGTGGGATTGTCATACATGGCCTTTATTATGTTGAGGTAGGTTCCCTCTACGCCCACTTTCTGGAGAGTTTTTATCATAAATGGGTGTTGAATTTTGTCAAAAGCTTTTTCTGCATCTATTGAGATGATCATATGGTTTTTATTCTTCAGTTTGTTAATATGGTGTATCACATTGATTGATTTGCGTATATTGAAGAATCCTTGCATCCCTGGGATAAATCCCACTTGATCGTGGTGTATGATCCTTTTAATGTGTTGTTGGATTCTGTTTGCTAGAATTTTGTTGAGGATTTTTGCATCTATATTCATCAGTGATATTGGTCTGTAATTTTCTTTTTTTGTAGTGTCTTTGTCTGGTTTTGGTATCGGGGTGATGGTGGCCTCATAGAATGAGTTTGGGAGTGTTCCTTCCGCTGCAATTTTTTGGAAGAGTTTGAGAAGGATGGGTGTTAGCTCTTCTCTAAATGTTTGATAGAATTCACCTGTGAAGCCATCTGGTCCTGGACTTTTGTTTGTTGGAAGATTTTTAATCACAGTTTCAATTTCATTACTTGTGATTGGTCTGTTCATATTTTCTGTTTCTTCCTGGTTCAGTCTTGGAAGGTTATACCTTTCTAAAAATTTGTCCATTTCTTCCAGGTTGTCCATTTTATTGGCATAAAGTTGCTTGTAGTAGTCTCTTAGGATGCGTTGTATTTCTGCGGTGTCTTTTGTAACTTCTTTTTCATTTCTGAAATTATTGATTTGAGTCCTCTACCTCTTTTTCTTGATGAGTCTGGCTAATGGCTTATCAATTTTGTTTATCTTTTCAAAGAACCAACTTTTAGTTTTATTGATCTTTGCTATTGTTTTCTTTGTTTCTATTTCATTTATTTCTGCTCTGATCTTTATGATTCCTTTCCTTCTGCTAACTTTGGGTTTTGTTTGTTCTTCTTTCTCTAGTTTCTTTAGGTGTAAGGTTAGATTGTTTACTTGAGATTTTTCTTGTTTCTTTAGGTAGGCTTGTATAGCTATAAACTTCCCTCTTAGAACTGCTTTCGCTGCATCCCATAGGTTTTGGGTCGTCGTGTTTTCATTGTCATTTGTCTCTAGGTATTTTTTTATTTCCTCTTTGATTTCTTCAGTGATCTCTTGGTTATTTAGTAACGTATTGTTTAGCCTCAATGTGTTTGTCTTTTTTACGTTTTTTGCCCTGTAATTCATTTCTAATCTCATAGCGTTGTGGTAAGAAAAGATGCTTGATATGATTTCAATTTTCTTAAATTTACTGAGGCTTGATTTGTGACCCAAGATATGATCTATCCTGGAGAATGTTCCATGCGCACTTGAGAAGAACGTGTAATCTGCTGTTTTGGGATGGAATGTCCTATATATATCAATTAAATCTATCTGGTCTATTGTGTCATTTAAAGCTTCTGTTTCCTTATTTATTTTCATTTTGGATGATCTGTCCATTGGTGTAAGTGAGGTGTTAAAGTCCCCCACTATGATTGTGTTACTGTCAATTTCCTCTTTTATAGCTGTTAGCAGTTGCCTTATGTATTGAGGTGCTCCTATGTTGGGTGCATATATATTTATAATTGTTATATCTTCTTCTTGGATTGATCCTTTGATCATTATGTAGTGTCCTTCCTTGTCTCTGGAAACATTCTTTATTTTAAAGTCTATTTTATGTGATATGAGTATAGCTACTCCAGCTTTCTTTTGATTTCCATTTGCATGGAATATCTTTTTCCATCCCCTCACTTTCAGTCTGTATGTGTCCCTAAGTCTAAAGTGGGTCTCTTGTAGACAGCATATATATGGGTCTTGTTTTTGTATCCATTCAGCCAGTCTATGTCTTTTGGTTGGGGCATTTAATCCATTCACGTTTAAGGTAATTATCAATATGTATGTTCCTATGACCATTTTCTTAATTGTTTTGGGTTTGTTTTTGTAGGTCCTTTTCTTCTCTTGTGTTTCCCACTTAGAGAAGTTCCTTTAGCATTTGTTGTAGAGCTGGTTTGGTGGTGCTGAATTCTCTTAGCTTTTGCTTGTCTGTAAAGCTTTTGATTTCTCCATCAAATCTAAATGAGATCCTTGCCGGGTAGAGTAATCTTGGTTGTAGGTTCTTCCCTTTCATCACTTTAAGTATATCATGCCACTCCCTTCTGGCTTGCAGAGTTTCTGCTGAGAAATCAGCTGTTAACCTTATGGGAGTTCCCTTGTATGTTATTTGTCGTTTTTCCCTTGTTGCTTTCAATAATTTTTCTTTGTCTTTAATTTTTGCCACTTTGATTACTATGTGTCTCGGCATGTTTCTCCTTGGGTTTATCCTGTATGGGACTCTCTGCGCTTCCTGGACTTGGGTGGCTATTTCCTTTCCCATGTTAGGGAAGTTTTCAACTATAATCTCTTCAAATATTTTCTCTGGTCCTTTCTCTCTCTCGTCACCTTCTGGGACCCGTATAATGCGAATGTTGTTGCGTTTAATGTTGTCCCAGAGGTCTCTTAGGCTGTCTTCATTTCTTTTCATTCTTTTTTCTTTAGTCTGTTCTGCAGCAGTGAATTCCACCACTCTGTCTTCCAGGTCTCTTATCCGTTCTTCTGCCTCAGTTATTCTGCTATTGATTCCTTCTAGTGTAGTTTTCATTTCAGTTATTGTATTGGTCATCTCTGTTTGTTTGTTCTTTAATTCTTCTAGGTCTTTGTTAATCATTTCTTGCATCTTCTCAATCTTTGCCTCTATTCTTATTCCGAGGTCCTGCATCATCTTCACTATCATTATTATGAATTCTTTTTCTGGAAGGTTACCTATCTCCACTTCATTTAGTTGTTTTTCTGGGGTTTGTCCTTGTTGCTTCATCTGGTACATAGCCCTCTGACTTTTCATCTTGTCTATCTTCCTGTAACTGTGGTTTTTGGTCCACAGGCTGCAGAATTGTAGTTTTTCTTGCTCCTGCTGTCGGCCTTATGGTGGTTGAGGCTATCTAAGAGGCTTGATGAAGCAGTCAAGGGTAGCTTAGGTTACGGATTCGGGTAGGGGTTTGGGTACGGCGTAGGGTATGGGTTAGGGTTAGGGTTAGTGTTACGGTTAGGGCTCGGTTTAGGGTACGGATAAGGATTAGGGTACGTGTTAGGGTTAAGGTAGGGGTTAGGGTTAGGGTACGAGTTAGGGTTAGGGTAGTTGTTAAATCTATCCCACTCTCTAGATACCCCTTAGCACGTAAAGGAATATTATTTGGGGGTGCAGCCAAGGAGAAGAGTTTAGACACTAGGATAAGATAAGGAACACACCCATTATAAAGAAATCACATTAGGATTCTCTTTTTAACCTGTGCCTTAAAACACTTGTGCTTAGGAAATCTACTGGAGGCAGAAGAAGTCAAGGGTAGCTTAAGGTTAGGGTTAGGGTTAGGGTACAGCTTAGAGTACGGGTTCGGGTATGGCGTAGGGTTAAGTAAGGGTTAGGGTTAGGGTTAGTATTAGGGATAGGGCTCGGTTTAGGGTACGGGTTACGATTAGGGTATGTGTTAGGATTAGGGTACGCGTTAGGGATAGGGTAGTTATTAAACCTATCCCAATCTCTAGATACCCCTTAGCATGTAAAGGAATATTATTTGGGGGTCAAGCCATGGAGAAGAGTTTAGACACTAGAATAAGATAAGGAACACACCCATTATAAAGAAATCACATTAGGATTCTCTTTTTAAGATGTTCCTTAAAACACTAGTGCTTAGGAAATCTATTGGAGGCAGAAGCAGTCAAGGGTAGCTTAGGGTTAGGGTTAGGGTGAGGGTTAGCGTTAGGGTATGGCTAAGGGTACGGGTTTGGGGAGTGGTTCGTGTATGGCGAAGGGTATGGGTTAGGGTTAGGGTTAGTGTTAGGTTTAGGGCTCGGATTAGGGTACGGGTTAGGATTAGGGCTCGGTTTAGGGTACGGGTTAGTATTAGGGTACGTTTTAGGGATAGGGTAGAGGATATGGTTAGGGTACCCGTTAGGGTTAGGGTAGGTATTAAACCTAACCCACTCTCTAGATAACCCTTAGCACGTAAAGGAATATTATTTAGGGGTCCAGCCATGGAGAAGAGTTTAGACACTAGAATAAGATAAGGAACACACCCATTATAAAGAAATCACATTAGGATTCTCCTTTTAACATGTTCCTTAAAACACTAGTGCTTAGGAAATCTATTCGAGGCAGAAGCAGTCAAGGGTAGCTAGCGTTAGGGTTAGGGTTAGGGTTAGGGTACGGCATAGGGTACAGTTTCGGGAATGGTTTCGGGTATGGCGTAGGGTATGGGTTAGGGTTAGGGTTAATGTTAGGGTTAGGGCTAGGTTGAGGGTACCGGATAGGTTTAGGGTACGTGTTAGGGTTAGGTTAGGGGTTAGGGTTAGGGTTCGGGCTCGGTTTAGGGTACGGGTTATGATTCGGGTACGTGTTAGTGTTAGGGTAGGGGTTAGGGTTAGGGTACGCGTTAGGGTTAGGGTAGTTATTAAACCGATCCCACTCTCTAGATACCCCTTAGCACATAAAGGAATATTATTTTGGGGTCCAGCCATGGAGAAGAGTTTAGACACTAGGATAAGAAAAGGGACACACCCATTATAAAGAAATCACATTAGGATTCTCTTTTTAAGCTGTTCCTTAAAACACTAGTGCTTAGGAAATCTATTGGAGGCAGAAGCCGTCAAGGGTAGCCTAGGGTTAGGGTTAGGATTAGGGTTAGGGTTAGCGTACGGCTTAGGTTATGGGTTCGAGGAGGGGTTCGGGTACGGCGTAGGGTATAGGTTAGTGTTAGGTTTAGGTTTAGTGTTAGTGTAAGGGCTCGGTTTAGGGTACGGGTTAGGATTAGGGTACGTGTTAGGGTTAGGGTATGTGTTAGGGTTAGGGTTAATGATAGGGTTAGGGCTCGGTTTAGGGTACCGGATAGGTTTAGGGTACATGTTAGTGTTAGGGTAGGGGTTAGGGTTAGGGATAGGGCTCTGTTTATGGTAAGGGTTAGGAATTAGGGAACGTGTTAGGGTTAGGGTAGTGGTTAGGGTTAGGGTACGTGTTAGGGATAGTGTAGTTATTAAACCTATCCCACTCTCTAGATACCCCTTAGCACGTAAAGGAATATTATTTGGGGGTCCTGCCATGGAGAAAAGTTTAGACACTAGGATAAGATAAGGGACACACCCATTATAAAGAAATCACTTTACGATTCTCTTTTTAAGCTGTTCCTTAAAACACTAGTGCTTTGGAAATCTATTGGAGGCAGAAGCAGTCAAGGGTAGCCTAGGGTTAGTGTTAGGCTTAGGGTTAGGGTTAGGGTACGGCTTACCGTACAGTTTCGGGGAGGGCTTCGGGTATGGCGTAGGGTATGGGTTAGGGATAGGGTTAGGTTTAGTGTTAGGGTTAGGGCTCGGTTTAGGATACGAGTTAGGATTAGGGTACGTGTAAGGTTTAGGGTAGGGGTTAGAGTTAGTGTACGCATAAGGGTTAGGGTAGTTATTAAACCTATCCCACTCTCTAGATACCCATTAACACGAAAAGGAATATTATTTGGGGTTCCAGCCATGGAGAAGAGTTTAGACACTAATATAAGATAAGGAACACAACCATTATAAAGAAATCACATTAGGATTCTCTTTTTAAGCATTTCCTTAAAACACTAGTGCTTAGGAAATCTATTGGAGGCGGAAGCAGTCAAGGGTAGCCTAGTGTTAGGGTTAGGCTTAGGGTTAGGGTTAGGGTACGGCTTAGGTTACAGGTTCGGGGAGGGGCTCGGGTACGGTGTAGGGTATGGGTTAGGGTTAGGGTTAGGGTTAGGGTTAGGATTAAGGCTCGGTTTAGAGTATGGGTTAGGATTAGGGTATGGGTTAGGATTAGGGTATGTGTTAGGGTTAGGGTATGGGTTAGGGTTAGGGTTAATGTTAGTGTTAGGGCTCCGTTTAGGGTACAGGATAGGTTTAGGGTACGTGTGAGGCTTAGGGTAGGGGTAAGGGTTAGGGTACGTGTTAGGGATAGGGTAGTTATTAAACCTATTCCACTCTCTACATACCCCTTAGCACGTAAAGGAATATTATTTGGGGGTCCAGCCATGGAGAAGAGTTTAGACACTAGGATAAGATAAGGGACACACCCATTATAAAGAAATTACATTAGGATTCTCTTTTTAAGCTGTTCCTTAAAACACTAGTGCTTAGGAAATCTATTGGAGGCAGAAGCAGTCAAGGGTAGCCTAGGGTTAGGTTTAGGCTTAGGGTTAGTATTAGGGTACGGCTTAGGGTACCCGTGCTGGGAGGGGTTCGGGTACGGCATAGGGTATCGGTTAGGGTTAGGGTTAGTGTTAGGGTTAGGGCTCGGTTTAGGGTAGGGGTTAGGATTAGGATAAGTGTTAGGGTTAGGGTAGGTGTTAGGGTTAGGGTACGCGTTAGGGTTAGGGTAGTTATTAAACCTATCCCACTCTCTAGATACCCCTTAGCATGTAAAGGAATATTATTTGGGGGTCCAGCCATGGAGAAGAGTCTAGACACTAGGATAAGATAAGGAACACACCCATTAAAAAAATCACATTAGCATTCTCTTTTTAGGCTGTTCCTTAAAACACTAGTGCTTAGGAAATCCATTGGAGGCAGAAGTAGTCAAGGGTAGCCTAGGGTTAGGATGAGGTTTAGGGTTAGGGTATGGCTTAGGGTATGGGTTCGGGTAGGGGTTCGTGTACGGCGTAGGGTATGGGTTAAGGTTAGGGTTAGGGTTAATGTTAGGGATAGGGCTCAGTTTAGGGTTCGGGTTAGGATTATGGTACGTGTTAGGGTTAGGGTAGGTGTTAGTGTTAGTGTACGCGTTAGGGATAGGGTAGTTATTAAACCTATCCCACTCTCTAGATACCCCTTAGCACGTAAAGGAATATTATTTGGGGGTCCAGCCATGGAGAAGAGTTTAGACATTAGGATAAGATAAGGAACACACCCATTATAAAGAAATCACATTAGGATTCTCTTCTTAAGCTGTTCCTTAAAACACTTGTGCTTAGGAAATCTATTGGAGGCAGAAGCAGTCAAGGGTAGCCTAGGGTTAGGGTTAGGGTGAGGGTTAGGGTTAGGCTACGGCTTAGGGTACGGGTTCGGGTAGGGATTCGGGTACGGCGTACGCTATGGGTTAGGGTTAGGGTTACGGGTAGTGTTAGGGTTAGGGCTCGGTTTAGGGTACCGGGTAGGTTTAGGGTACGTGTTAGGGTTAGGGTAGGGGTTAGGTTTAGGGTAGGGGTTAGGGTTAAGGTACGCGTTAGGGTTAGGGTAGTTATTAAACCTATCCCACTCTCTAGCTACCCCTTAGCACGTAAAGGAATATTATTTGGGGGTCCAGCCATGGAGAAGAGTTTAGACACTAGGATAAGATAAGGAACACACCCATTATAAAGAAATCACATTAGGATTCTATTTTTAACATGGTCCTTAAAACACTAGTGCTTAGGAAATCTATTGGAGGCAGAAGCCGTCAAGTGTAGCCTAGGGTTAGGGTTAGGGTGAGGGTTAGGGTTAGGGTACGGCTTAGTGTACGGGTTCGGGTAGGGGTTCGTGTACGGCGTGGGGTATGGGTTAGGGTTAGGGTTAGGGGTAGTGTTATGGTTAGGGCTCTGTTTAGGGTACGGGTTAGGATTAGGGTACGTGTTAGGTTTAGGGTAGGTGTTAGGGTTAGGGTACGCTTTAGGGTTAGGGTTGTTATTAAACCTATCCCACTCTCTAGATACCCCTTAGCACGTAAAGGAATATTATTTGTGCGTCCAGCCATGGAGAAGAGTTTAGACACTAGGATAAGATAAGGAACACACCCATTATAAAGAAATCACATTAGGATTCTCTTTTTAAGCTGTTCCTTAAAACACTAGTGCTTAGGAAATCTATTGGAGGCAGAAGCAGTCAAAGGTAGCCTAGGGTTAGGGTTAGGGTGAGGGTTAGGGTTAGGGTTAGGGTTAGGGCTCGGTTTAGGGTACGGGTTAGGATTAGGATACGTGTTAGGGTTAGGGTAGGGGTTAGGGTTAGGGTAGGGGTTAGGGTTAGGGCACGCGTTAGGGTTAGGGTAGTTATTAAACCTATCCCACTCTCTAGATACCCCTTAGCACGTAAAGGAATATTATTTGGGGGTCCAGCCATGGAGAAGAGATTATACACTAGGATAAGATAAGGACAACACCCATTATAAAAAATCACATTAGCATTCTCTTTTTAAGCTGTTCCTTAAAACACTAGTGCTTAGGAAATCTATTGGAGGCAGCAGCAGTCAAGGGTAACCTAGGGTTAGTGTTAGGCTTAGGGTTAGGTTTAGGGTATGGCTTAGGGTACGGGTTTGGGGAGGGGTTCGGGTACGGGGTAGGGGATTGGTTAGGGTTAGGGTTAGGGTTAGTCGTAGGGTTAGGGCTCGTTTTAGGGTACGAGTTAGGATTAGGGTACGTGTAAGTGTTAGGGTAGGGGTTAGTGTTAGTGTACGCGTTAGGGTTAGGGTAGTTATTAAACCTATCCCACTCTCTAGATACCCCTTAGCACGTAAAGGAATATTATTTGGGGGTCCAGCCATGGAGAAGAGTTTAGACACTAGGATAAGATAAGGAACACACCCATTATAAAAAAATCACATTAGGATTCTCTTTTTAAGGTGTTCCTTAAAACACTTGTGCTTAGGAAATCTATTGGAGGCAAAAGCAGTCAAGGGTTGCCTAGGGTTAGGGTTAGGGTGAGGGTTAGGGTTAGGCTACGGCTTAGGGTACGGGTTCGGGTAGGGATTCGGGTACGGCGTACGGTATGGGTTAGGGTTAGGGTTAGGGGTTGTGTTAGGGTTAGGGCTCGGTTTAGGGTACGTATTAGGATTAGGGTACGTGTTAGTGTTAGGGTAGGGGTTAGGGTTAGGGTACGCGTTAGGGTTAGGGTAGTTATTAAACCTATCACACTCTCTAGATACCCCTTAGCACGTAAAGGAATATTATTTGGTGGTCCAGCCATGGAGAAGTATTTAGACACTAGGATAAGATAAGGAACAAACCCATTATAAAAAATCACATTACGATTCTCTTTTTAGGCTGTTCCTTAAAACACTAGTGCTTAGGAAATCTATTGGAGGCAGAAGCAGTGAAGTGTAGCCTAGGGTTACGGGTAGGTTTAGGGTTCGGGTTAGGGTACGGCTTAGGGTACGGGTTCGGGGAGGGATTCGGGTACGGCGTAGGGTATGGGTTATGTTTTGGGTTAGGGTTAGGGTTAGGGTACGTGTTAGGGTTACGGTTTGGGTTAGGGTTAGGGTTAATGATAGGGTTAGGGCTCGGTTTAGTGTACCGGATAGGTTTAGGGTACGTGTTAGGGTTAGGGTAGGGGTTAGGTTTAGGGTAGTGGTTAGAGTTAAGGTACGCGTTGGGGTTAGGGTAGTTATTAAACCTATCCCAATCTCTAGCTACCCCTTAGCACGTAAAGGAATATTATTTGGGGTCCAGCCATGGAGAAGAGTTTAGAAACTAGGATAAGATAAGGAACACACCCATTATAAAGAAATCACATTAGGATTCTATTTTTAAGATGTTCCTTAAAACACTAGTGCTTAGGAAATCTATTGGAGGCAGAAGCCGTCAAGGGTAGCCTAGGGTTAGGGTTAGGGTGAGGGTTAGGTTTAGGGTACGGCTTAGTGTAGGGGTTCGTGTAAGGGTTCGGGTACGGCGTACGGTATGGGTTAGGGTTAGGGTTAGGGGTAGTGTTAGGGTTAGGGCTCGGTTTAGGGTACAGATTAGGATTATGGTACGTGTTAGGGTTAGGGTAGGGGTTAGGGTTAGGGTACGTGTTAGGGTTAGGGTAGTTATTAAACCTATCCCACTCTCTAGATACCCCTTAGTACGTAAAGGAATATTATTTTCGGGTCCAGCCATGGAGAAGAGTTTAGACACTACGATAAGATTAGGAACACACCGATTATAAAGAAATCACATTAGGATTCTCTTTTTAAGCAGTTCCTTAAAACACTAGTGCTTATGAAATCTATTGGAGGCAGAAGCAGTCAAGGGTAGCCTGGGGTTAGGGTTAGGCTTATGGTTAGGTTTAGGGTACGGCTTAGGGTACGGGTTCGGTGTGGGGTTCGAATACGGCATAGGGTAATGGTTAGGGTTAGGGTTAGGGTTAGTGTTAGGGTTAGGGCTCTGTTTAGGGTATGGGTTAGGATTAGGGTACGTGTTAGGGTTAGGGTAGTGGTTAGGGTTAGGGTATGCGTTAGGGTTAGGGTAGTTATTAAACCTATCCCACTCTCTAGATACCCTTAGCACGTAAAGGAATATTATTTGGGAGTCCAGCCATGGAGAAGAGTTTAGACACTAGGATAAGATAAGGACCACACCCATTATAAAGAAATCACATTAGCATTCTCTTTTTAAGCTGTTCCTTAAAACACTAGTGCTTAGGAAATCTATTGGAGGCAGCAGCAGCAGTCAAGGGTAGCCTAGGGTTAGTGTTAGGCTTAGGGTTAGGTTTAGGGTACGGCTTAGGGTACGGGTTTGGGGAGGGGTTCGGGTACGGGGTAGGGTATTGGTTAGGGTTAGGGTTAGGGTTAGTCGTAGGGTTAGGGCTCGTTTTAGGGTACGAGTTAGGATTAGGGTACGTGTAAGGGTTAGGGTAGGTGTTAGTGTTAGTGTACGCGTTAGGGTTAGGGTAGTTATTAAGCCTATCCCACTCTCTAGATACCCCTTAGCACGTAAAGGAATATTATTTGGGGGTCCAGCCATGGAGAAGAGTTTAGACACTAGGATAAGATAAGGAACACACCCATTATAAAGAAATCACATTAGGATTCTCTTTTTAAGCTGTTCCTTAAAACACTTGTGCTTAGGAAATCTATTGGAGGCAGAAGCAGTCAAGGGTAGCCTAGGGTTAGGGTTAGGGTGTGGGTTAGGGTTAGGCTACGGCTTAGGGTACGGGTTCGGGTAGGGATTCGGGTACGGCGTACTGTATGGGTTAGGGTTAGGGTTAGGGGTTGTATTAGGGTTAGGGCTCGGTTTAGGGTACGTATTAGGATTAGGGTACGTGTTAGTGTTAGGGTAGGGGTTAGGGTTAGTGTACGCGTTAGGGTTAGGGTAGTTATTAAACCTATCCCACTCTCTAGATACCCCTTAGCACGTAAAGGAATATTATTTGTGGGTCCAGCCATGGAGAAGTGTTTAGACACTAGGATATGTTAAGGAACAAACCCATTATAAAATATCACATTACGATTCTCTTTTTAGGCTGTTCCTTAAAACACTAGTGCTTAGGAAATCTATTGGAAGCAGAAGCAGTGAAGGGTAGCCTAGGGTTAGTGGTAGGTTTAGGGTTAGGTTTAGGGTATGGCTTAGGGTACGGGTTCGGGGAGGGATTCGGGTACGGCGTAGGGTATGGGTTAGGTTTTGGGTTAGGGTTAGGGTTAGGGTACGTGTTAGGGTTACGGTTTGGGTTAGGGTTAGGGTTAATGATAGGGTTAGGGCTCGGTTTAGTGTACCGGATAGGTTTAGGGTACGTGTTAGGGTTAGGGTAGGGGTTAGGTTTAGGGTAGTGGTTAGAGTTAAGGTACGCGTTAGGGTTAGGGTAGTTATTAAACCTATCCCACTCTCTAGCTACCCCTTAGCACGTAAAGGAATATTATTTGGGGTCCAGCCATGGAGAAGAGTTTAGACACTAGGATAAGATAAGGAACACACCCATTATAAAGAAATCACATTAGGATTCTATTTTTAAGATGTTCCTTAAAACACTAGTGCTTAGGAAATCTATTGGAGGCAGAAGCCGTCAAGGGTAGCCTAGGGTTAGGGTTAGGGTGAGGGTTAGGTTTAGGGTACGGCTTAGTGTACGGGTTCGGGTAAGGGTTCGGGTACGGCATACGGTATGGGTTAGGGATAGGGTTAGGGGTAGTGTTAGGGTTAGGGCTCGGTTTAGGGTACGGATTAGGATTATGGTACGTGTTAGGGTTAGGGTAGGGGTTAGGGTTAGGGTAGGGGTTAGGATTAGGGTACGCGTTAGGGTTAGGGTAGTTATTAAACCTATCCCACTCCCTAGATACCCCTTAGAATGTAAAGGAATATTATTTGGGGGTCCAGCCACGGAGAAGAGTTCAGACACTAGGATAAGATAAGGAACACACCCATTATAAAGAAATCACATTAGGATTCTCTTTTTAAGCTGTTCCTTAAAACACTAGTGCTTAGGACATCTATTCGAGGCAGAAGCAGTCAAGGGTAGCCTAGGGTTAGGGCTAGGCTTAGGGTTAGGGTTAGGGTACGGCTTAGGGTACGGGTTCGGGGAGGGGTTCGGGTACAGCGTAGGGTATGGATTAGGGTTAGGTTTAGGGTTAGTGTTAGGGTTAGTGCTCGGTTTAGGGTACGGGTTAGGATTAGGGTATGTGTTAGGGTTAGGTTAGGGGTTAGGGTTAGGGTTCGGGCTCGGTTTAGGGTACGGGTTAGGATTAGGGTACGTGTTAGTGTTAGGGTAGGGGTGAGGGTTAGGGTTAATGATATGGTTAGGGCTCGGTTTAAGGTACCGTATAGGTTAAGGGTAGGGGTTAGGGTTAGTGTTAGGGTTAGGGCTCGGTTTAGGGTACGGGTTAGGATTAGGTACGTGTTAGGGTTAGGGTAGGGGTTAGGGTTAGGGTACGCATTCGGGTTAGGGTAGTTATTAAACCTATCAAACTCTCTAGATACACCTTAGCACGTAAAGGAATATTATTTTGGAGTCCAGCCATGGAGAAGAGTTTAGACACTAGGATAAGTTAAGAGACACACCCATTATAAAGAAATCACATTACGATTCTCTTTTTAAGCTGTTCCTTAAAACACTAGTGCTTTGGAAATCTATTGGAGGCAGAAGCAGTCAAGGGTAGCATAGGGTTAGTGTTAGGCTTAGGGTTAGGGTTAGGGTATGGCTTACGGTACAGGTTCGGGTTAGGGTTAGGGTTAGGGTTAGGGTTAGTGTACGGCTTAGGGTACGGGTTCGGGGAGGGGTTCGGGTATGGCGTAGTGTATGGGTTAGGGTTAGGGTTAATGTTAAGGTTAGGGCTAGGTTTAGGGTACCGGATAGGTGTAGGGTACGTGTTAGGGTTAGGTTAGGGGTTAGGGTTAGGGTTCGGGCTCGGTTTAGGGTACGGGTTAGGATTAGGGTACTTGTTAGGGTTAGGGTAGGGGTTAGGGTTAGGTTACGCGTTAGGGTTAGGGTAGTGATTAAACCTATCCCACTCTCTAGATACCCCTTAGCACATAAAGGAATATTATTTGGGGTCCAGCCATGGAGAAGAGTTTAGACACTAGGATTAGATAAGGAACACACCCATTATAAAGAAATCACATTAGGATTCTCTTTTTAAGCTGTTCCTTAAAACACTAGTGCTTAGGAAATCTATTGGATTCAGAAGCAGTCAAGGGTAGCCTAGGGTTAGGGTTAGGCTTAGGGTTAGGCTTAGGGTACGGCTCAGGGTACGTGTTCGGGGAGGGCTTCGGGTACGGCGTAGGGTATGTGTTAGGGTTAGAGTTAGGGTTAGTGTTAGGGTTAGGGCTCGGTTTAGGGTACGGGTTAGGATTAGGGTACGTGTTAGGGTTAGGGTAGGGTTTAGGGTTAGGGTACGCGTTAGGGTTAGGGTAGTTATTAAACCTATCCCACTCTCTAGATACCCCTTAGCACGTAAAGGAATATTATTTGG
The DNA here is from genome assembly GCF_965194825.1 of Balaenoptera physalus. NCBI lineage: Eukaryota > Metazoa > Chordata > Mammalia > Artiodactyla > Balaenopteridae > Balaenoptera > Balaenoptera physalus. Next base: position 135,721 of record NW_028125361.1, read on the forward strand.
GGGTCCAGCCATGGAGAAGAGTTTAGACACTAAGATAATATAAGGAACACACACATTATAAAGAAATCACATTAGGATTCTCTTTTTAAGCTGTTCCTTAAAACACTAGGGCTTAGGAAATCTATTGGAGGCAGAAGCAGTCAAGGGTAGCCTAGGGTTAGGATTAGGCTTAGGGTTAGGCTTAGGGTACGGCTTAGGGTACGGGTTGGGGGAGGGCTTCGGGTACGGCGTAGGGTATGGGGTAGGGTTAGGGTTAGGGTTAGTGTTAGGGTTAGGGCTCGGTTTAGGGTACGGGTTAGGATTAGGGTACGTGTTAGGGCTAGGGTAGGGGTTAGGGTTAGGGTACTCGTTAGGGTTAGGGTAGTTATTAAACCTATCCCACTCTCTAGATACCCCTTAGCACATAAAGGAATATTATTTGGGGGTCCAGCCATGGAGAAGAGTTTAGACACTAGGATTAGATAAGGAACACCCCCATTATAACGAAATCACATTAGGATTCTCTTTTTAAGCTGTTCCTTAAAACACTAGTGCTTAGGAAATCTATTGGATTCAGAAGCAGTCAAGGGTAGCCTAGGGTTAGGGATAGGCTTAGGGTTAGGCTTAGGGTACGGCTTAGGGTACGTGTTCGGGGAGGGCTTCGGGTACGGCGTACGGTATGGGTTAGGGTTAGGGTTAGGGTTAGTGTTAGGGTTAGGGCTCGGTTTAGGGTACGGCTTAGGATTAGGGTACGTGTTAGGGTTAGGGTAGGGGTTAGGGTTAGGGTACGCGTTACGGTTAGGGTAGTTATTAAACCTATCCCACTCTCTAGATACCCCTTAGCACGTAAAGGAATATTATTTGGGGGTCCAGCCATGGAGAAGAGTTTAGGCACTAAGATAAGATAAGGAACACACCCATTATAAAGAAATCACATTAGGATTCTCTTTTTAAGCTGTTCCTTAAAACACTAGTGCTTAGGAAATCTATTGGAGGCAGAAGCAGTCAACGGTAGCCTAGGGTTAGGGTTAGGCTTAGGGTTAGGCTTAGGGTACGCCTTAGGGTACGGGTTTGGGGAGGGCTTCGGGTACGGCGTAGGGTATGGTTTAGTGTTAGGGTTAGGGTTAGTGTTAGGGTTACGACTCGGTTTAGGGTACGGGTTAGGATTAGGGTACGTTTTAGGGTTAGGGTAGGGTTTAGGGTTAGGGTACGCGTTAGGGTTAGGGTAGTTATTAAACCTATCCCACTCTCTAGATACCCCTTAGCACGTAAAGGAATATTATTTGGGGGTCCAGCCATGGAGAAGAGTTTAGACACTAAGATAATATAAGGAACACACACATTATAAAGAAATCACATTAGGATTCTCTTTTTAAGCTGTTCCTTAAAACACTAGTGCTTAGGAAATCTATTGGAGGCAGAAGCAGTCAAGGGTAGCCTAGGGTTAGGGTTAGGCTTAGGGTTAGGCTTAGGGTACGGCTTAGGGTACGGGTTCGGGGAGGGCTTCGTGTACGGCGTAGGGTATGGGTTAGGGTTAGGGTTAGGGTTAGTGTTAGGGTTAGGGCTCGGTTTAGGGTACGGGTTAGGATTAGGGTACGTGTTAGTGTTAGGGTAGGGGTTAGGGTTAGGGTACGCGTTAGGGTTAGGGTAGTTATTAAACCTATCCCACTCTCTAGATACCCCTTAGCACGTAAAGGAATATTATTTGGGGGTCCAGCCATGGAGAAGAGTTTAGACACTAGGATTAGATAAGGAACACACCCATTATAAAGAAATCACATTATGATTCTCTTTTTAAGCTGTTCCTTAAAACACTAGTGCTTAGGAAATCTATTGGATTCAGAAGCAGTCAAGGGTAGCCTAGGGTTAGGGTTAGGCTTAGAGTTAGGCTTAGGGTACGGCTTAGGGTACGTGTTCGGGGAGGGCTTCGGGTACGGCGTAGGGTATGGGTTAGGGTTAGGGTTAGGGTTAGTGTTAGGGTTAGGGCTCGGTTTAGGGTACGGGTTAGGATTAGGGTACGTGTTAGGGCTAGGGTAGGGTTTAGGGTTAGGGTAGGCGTTAGGGTTAGGGTAGTGATTAAACCTATCCCACTCTCTAGATACCCCTTAGCACGTAAAGGAATATTATTTGGGGGTCCAGACATGGAGAAGAGTTTAGGCACTAAGATAATATAAGGAACACACCCATTATAAAGAAATCACATTAGGATTCTCTTTTTAAGCTGTTCCTTAAAACACTAGTGCTTAGGAAATCTATTGGAGTCAGAAGCAGTCAAGGGTAGCCTAGGGTTAGGGTTAGGCTTAGGGTTAGGCTTAGGGTACGGCTTAGGGTACGGGTTCGGGGAGGGCTTCGGTTACGGCGTAGGGTATGGGTTAGGGTCAGGGTTAGGGTTAGTGTTAGGGTTAGGGCTCGGTTTAGGGTACGGGTTAGGATTAGGGTACGTGTTAGGGTTAGGGTAGGGTTTAGGGTTAGGGTACGCGTTAGGGTTAGGGTAGTTATTAAACCTATCCCACTCTCTAGATACCCCTTAGCACGTAAAGGAATATTATTTGGGGGTCCAGCCATGGAGAAGAGTTTAGACACTAAGATAATATAAGGAACACACACATTATAAAGAAATCACATTAGGATTCTCTTTTTAAGCTGTTCCTTAAAACCCTAGTGCTTAGGAAATCTATTGGAGGCAGAAGCAGTCAAGGGTAGCCTAGGGTTAGGGTTAGGCTTAGGGTTAGGCTTAGGGTACGCCTTAGGGTACGGGTTCGGGGAGGGCTTCGGGTACGGCGTAGGGTATGGGTTAGGGTTAGGGTTAGGGTTAGTGTTAGGGTTAGGGCTCGGTTTAGGGTATGGGTTAGGATTAGGGTACGTGTTAGGGTTAGGGTAGGGGTTAGCGTTAGGGTACGCATTAGGGTTAGGGTAGTTATTAAACCTATCCCACTCTCTAGATACTCCTTAGCACGTAAAGGAATATTATTTGGGGGTCCAGGCATGGAGAAGAGTTTAGACACTAGGATAAGATAAGGAACACACCCATTATAAAGAAATCACATTAGGATTCTCTTTTTAAGCTGTTCCTTAAAACCCTAGTGCTTAGGAAATCTATTGGAGGCAGAAGCAGTCAAGGGTAGCCTAGGGTTACGGTTAGGCTTAGGGTTAGGCTTAGGGTACGGCTTAGGGTACGGGTTTGGGGAGGGCTTCGGGTACGGCGTAGGGTATGGGTTAGGGTTAGGGTTAGGGTTAGTGTTAGGGTTAGGGCTCGGTTTAGGGTACGGGTTAGGATTAGGGTACGTGTTAGGGTTAGGGTAGGGGTTGGGGTTAGGGTACGCGTTTGGGTTAGGGTAGTTATTAAACCTATCCCACTCTCTAGATACCCCTTAGCACGTAAAGGAATATTATTTGGGGGTCCAGACATGGAGCAGAGTTTAGACACTAAGATAATATAAGGAACACACACATTATAAAGAAATCACATTAGGATTCTCTTTTTAAGCTGTTCCTTAAAACACTAGAGCTTAGGAAATCTATTGGAGGCAGAAGCAGTCAAGGGTAGCCTAGGGTTAGGGTTAGGCTTAGGGTTAGGCTTAGGGTACGCCTTAGGGTACGGGTTCGGGGAGGGCTTCGGGTACGGCGTAATGTATGGGTTAGGGTTAGGGTTAGGGTTAGGGTTAGTGTTAGGGTTAGGGCTCGGTTTAGGGTACGGGTTAGGATTAGGGTACGTGTTAGGGTTAGGGTAGGGGTTAGGGTTAGGGTACGCGTTAGGGTTAGGGTAGTTATTAAACCTATCCCACTCTCTAGATACCCCTTAGCACGTAAAGGAATATTATTTGGGGGTCCAGCCATGGAGAAGAGTTTAGACACTAAGATAATATAAGGAACACACACATTATAAAGAAATCACATTAGGATTCTCTTTTTAAGCTGTTCCTTAAAACCCTAGTGCTTAGGAAATCTATTTTAGGCAGAAGCAGTCAAGGGTAGCCTAGGGTTAGGGTTAGGCTTAGGGTTAGGCTTAGGGTACGGCTTAGGGTACGGGTTTGGGGAGGGCTTCGGGTACGGCGTAGGGTATGGGTTAGGGTTAGGGTTAGGGTTAGTGTTAGGGTTAGGGCTCGGTTTAGGGTACGGGTTAGGATTAGGGTACGTGTTAAGGTTAGGGTAGGGGTTAGGGTTAGGGTACGCGTTAGGGTTAGGGTAGTTATTAAACCTATCCCACTCTCTAGATACCCCTTAGCACGTAAAGGAATATTATTTGGGGGTCCAGCCATGGAGAAGAGTTTAGAAACTAAGATAATATATGGAACACACACATTATAAAGAAATCACATTAGGATTCTCTTTTTAAGCTGTTCCTTAAAACACTAGTGCTTAGGAAATCTATTGGAGGCAGAAGCAGTCAAGGGTAGCCTAGGGTTAGGGTTAGGCTTAGGGTTAGGCTTACGGTACGGCTTAGGGTACGGGTTCGGGGAGGGCTTCGGGTGCGGCGTAGGGTATGGGTTAGGGTTAGGGTTAGGGTTAGTGTTAGGGTTAGGGCTCGGTTTAGGGTACGGGTTAGGATTAGGGTACGTGTTAGGGCTAGGGTAGGGGTTAGGGTTAGGGTACGCGTTAGGGTTAGGGTAGTGATTAAACCTATCCCACTCTCTAGATACCCCTTAGCACATAAAGGAATATTATTTGGGGGTCCAGCCATGGAGAAGAGTTTAGACACTAGGATTAGATAAGGAACACACCCATTATAAAGAAATCACATTAGGATTCTCTTTTTAAGCTGTTCCTTAAAACACTAGTGCTTAGGAAATCTATTGGAGACAGAAGCAGTCAAGGGTAGCCTAGGGTTAGGGTTAAGCTTAGGGTTAGGCTTAGGGTACGGCTTAGGGTACGTGTTCGGGGAGGGCTTCGGGTACGGCGTAGGGTATGGGTTAGGGTTAGGGTTAGGGTTAGTGTTAGGGTTAGGGCTCGGTTTAGGGTACAGGTTAGGATTAGGGTACGTGTTAGGGTTAGGGTAGGGGTTAGGGTTAGGGTACGCGTTACGGTTAGGGTAGTTATTAAACCTATCCCACTCTCTAGATACCCCTTAGCACGTAAAGGAATATTATTTGGGGGTCCAGCCATGGAGAAGAGTTTAGGCACTAAGATAATATAAGGAACACACCCATTATAAAGAAATCACATTAGGATTCTCTTTTTAAGCTGTTCCTTAAAACACTACTGCTTAGGAAATCTATTGGAGGCAGAAGCAGTCAAGGGTAGCCTACGGTTAGGGTTAGGCTTAGGGTTAGGCTTAGGGTACGCCTTAGGGTACGGGTTCGGGGAGGGCTTCGGGTACGGCGTAGGGTTTGGGTTAGGGTTAGGGTTAGGGTTAGTGTTAGGGTTAGGGCTCGGTTTAGGGTACGGGTTAGGATTAGGGTACGTGTTAGGGTTAGGGTAGGGGTTAGGGTTAGGGTACGCGTTAGGGTTAGGGTAGTTATTAAACCTATCCCACTCTCTAGATACCCCTTAGCACGTAAAGGAATATTATTTGGGGGTCCAGCCATGGAGAAGAGTTTAGACACTAAGATAATATAAGGAACACACACATTATAAAGAAATCACATTAGGATTCTCTTTTTAAGCTGTTCCTTAAAACACTAGTGCTTAGGAAATCTATTGGAGGCAGAAGCAGTCAAGGGTAGCCTAGGGTTAGGGTTAGGCTTAGGGTTAGGCTTAGGGTACGGCTTAGGGTACGGGTTTGGGGAGGGCTTCTGGTACGGCGTAGGGTATGGGTTAGGGTTAGGGTTAGGGTTAGTGTTAGGGTTAGGGCTCGGTTTAGGGTACGGGTTAGGATTAGGGTACGTGTTAGTGTTAGGGTAGGGGATAGGGTTAGGATACGCGTTAGGGTTAGGGTAGTTATTAAACCTATCCCACTCTCTAGATACCCCTTAGCACGTAAAGGAATATTATTTGGGGGTCCAGCCATGGAGAAGAGTTTAGACACTAAGATAATATAAGGAACACACACATTATAAAGAAATCACATTAGGATTCTCTTTTTAAGCTGTTCCTTAAAACACTAGTGCTTAGGAAATCTATTGGAGGCAGAAGCAGTCAAGGGTAGCCTAGGGTTAGGGTTAGGCTTAGGGTTAGGCTTAGGGTACGGCTTAGGGTACGGGTTCGGGGAGGGCTTCGGGTACGGCGTAGGGTATGGGTTAGGCTTAGGGTTAGGGTTAGTGTTAGGGTTAGGGCTCGGTTTAGGGTACGGGTTAGGATTAGGGTACGTGTTAGGGCTAGGGTAGGGGTTAGGGTTAGGGTACGCGTTAGGGTTAGGGTAGTGATTAAACCTATCCCACTCTCTAGATACCCCTTAGCACATAAAGGAATATTATTTGGGGGTCCAGCCATGGATAAGAGTTTAGACACTAGGATTAGATAAGGAACACACCCATTATAAAGAAATCACATTAGGATTCTCTTTTTAAGCTGTTCCTTAAAACACTAGTGCTTAGGAAATCTATTGGAGGCAGAAGCAGTCAAGGGTAGCCTAGGGTTAGGGTTAGGCTTAGGGTTAGGCTTAGGGTACGCCTTAGGGTACGGGTTCGGGGAGGGCTTCGGGTACGGCGTAGGGTATGGGTTAGGGTTAGGGTTAGGGTTAGTGTTAGGGTTAGGGCTCGGTTTAGGGTATGGGTTAGGATTAGGGTACGTGTTAGGGTTAGGGTAGGGGTTAGCGTTAGGGTACGCGTTAGGGTTAGGGTAGTTATTAAACCTATCCCACTCTCTAGATACTCCTTAGCACGTAAAGGAATATTATTTGGGGGTCCAGGCATGGAGAAGAGTTTAGACACTAGGATAAGATAAGGAACACACCCATTATAAAGAAATCACATTAGGATTCTCTTTTTAAGCTGTTCCTTAAAACCCTAGTGCTTAGGAAATCTATTGGAGGCAGAAGCAGTCAAGGGTAGCCTAGGGTTACGGTTAGGCTTAGGGTTAGGCTTAGGGTACGGCTTAGGGTACGGGTTTGGGGAGGGCTTCGGGTACGGCGTAGGGTATGGGTTAGGGTTAGGGTTAGGGTTAGTGTTAGGGTTAGGGCTCGGTTTAGGGTACGGGTTAGGATTAGGGTACGTGTTAGGGTTAGGGTAGGGGTTGGGGTTAGGGTACGCGTTTGGGTTAGGGTAGTTATTAAACCTATCCCACTCTCTAGATACCCCTTAGCACGTAAAGGAATATTATTTGGGGGTCCAGCCATGGAGCAGAGTTTAGACACTAAGATAATATAAGGAACACACCCATTATAAAGAAATCACATTAGGATTCTCTTTTTAAGCTGTTCCTTAAAACACTAGTGCTTAGGAAATCTATTGGAGGCAGAAGCAGTCAAGGGTAGCCTAGGGTTAGGGTTAGGCTTAGGGTTAGGCTTAGGGTACGCCTTAGGGTACGGGTTCGGGGAGGGCTTCGGGTACGGCGTAGGGTATGGGTTAGGGTTAGGGTTAGGGTTAGTGTTAGGGTTAGGGCTCGGTTTAGGGTATGGGTTAAGATTAGGGTACGTGTTAGGGTTAGGGTAGGGGTTGGGGTTAGGGTACGCGTTTGGGTTAGGGTAGTTATTAAACCTATCCCACTCTCTAGATACCCCTTAGCACGTAAAGGAATATTATTTGGGGGTCCAGCCATGGAGCAGAGTTTAGACACTAAGATAATATAAGGAACACACACATTATAAAGAAATCACATTAGGATTCTCTTTTTAAGCTGTTCCTTAAAACACTAGAGCTTAGGAAATCTATTGGAGGCAGAAGCAGTCAAGGGTAGCCTAGGGTTAGGGTTAGGCTTAGGGTTAGGCTTAGGGTACGCCTTAGGGTACGGGTTCGGGGAGGGCTTCGGGTACGGCGTAATGTATGGGTTAGGGTTAGGGTTAGGGTTAGGGTTAGTGTTAGGGTTAGGGCTCGGTTTAGGGTACGGGTTAGGATTAGGGTACGTGTTAGGGTTAGGGTAGGGGTTAGGGTTAGGGTACGCGTTAGGGTTAGGGTAGTTATTAAACCTATCCCACTCTCTAGATACCCCTTAGCACGTAAAGGAATATTATTTGGGGGTCCAGCCATGGAGAAGAGTTTAGACACTAAGATAATATAAGGAACACACACATTATAAAGAAATCACATTAGGATTCTCTTTTTAAGCTGTTCCTTAAAACCCTAGTGCTTAGGAAATCTATTTTAGGCAGAAGCAGTCAAGGGTAGCCTAGGGTTAGGGTTAGGCTTAGGGTTAGGCTTAGGGTACGGCTTAGGGTACGGGTTTGGGGAGGGCTTCGGGTACGGCGTAGGGTATGGGTTAGGGTTAGGGTTAGGGTTAGTGTTAGGGTTAGGGCTCGGATTAGGGTACGGGTTAGGATTAGGGTACGTGTTAAGGTTAGGTTAGGGGTTAGGGTTAGGGTACGCGTTAGGGTTAGGGTAGTTATTAAACCTATCCCACTCTCTAGATACCCCTTAGCACGTAAAGGAATATTATTTGGGGGTCCAGCCATGGAGAAGAGTTTAGAAACTAAGATAATATAAGGAACACACACATTATAAAGAAATCACATTAGGATTCTCTTTTTAAGCTGTTCCTTAAAACACTAGTGCTTAGGAAATCTATTGGAGGCAGAAGCAGTCAAGGGTAGCCTAGGGTTAGGGTTAGGCTTAGGGTTAGGCTTAGGGTACGGCTTAGGGTACGGGTTCGGGGAGGGCTTCGGGTGCGGCGTAGGGTATGGGTTAGGGTTAGGGTTAGGGTTAGTGTTAGGGTTAGGGCTCGGTTTAGGGTACGGGTTAGGATTAGGGTACGTGTTAGGGCTAGGGTAGGGGTTAGGGTTAGGGTACGCGTTAGGGTTAGGGTAGTGATTAAACCTATCCCACTCTCTAGATACCCCTTAGCACATAAAGGAATATTATTTGGGGGTCCAGCCATGGAGAAGAGTTTAGACACTAGGATTAGATAAGGAACACACCCATTATAAAGAAATCACATTAGGATTCTCTTTTTAAGCTGTTCCTTAAAACACTAGTGCTTAGGAAATCTATTGGAGGCAGAAGCAGTCAAGGGTAGCCTAGGGTTAGGGTTAAGCTTAGGGTTAGGCTTAGGGTACGGCTTAGGGTACGTGTTCGGGGAGGGCTTCGGGTACGGCGTAGGGTATGGGTTAGGGTTAGGGTTAGGGTTAGTGTTAGGGTTAGGGCTCGGTTTAGGGTACAGGTTAGGATTAGGGTACGTGTTAGGGTTAGGGTAGGGGTTAGGGTTAGGGTACGCGTTACGGTTAGGGTAGTTATTAAACCTATCCCACTCTCTAGATACCCCTTAGCACGTAAAGGAATATTATTTGGGGGTCCAGCCATGGAGAAGAGTTTAGGCACTAAGATAATATAAGGAACACACCCATTATAAAGAAATCACATTAGGATTCTCTTTTTAAGCTGTTCCTTAAAACACTAGTGCTTAGGAAATCTATTGGAGGCAGAAGCAGTCAAGGGTAGCCTACGGTTAGGGTTAGGCTTAGGGTTAGGCTTAGGGTACGCCTTAGGGTACGGGTTCGGGGAGGGCTTCGGGTACGGCGTAGGGTTTGGGTTAGGGTTAGGGTTAGGGTTAGTGTTAGGGTTAGGGCTCGGTTTAGGGTACGGGTTAGGATTAGGGTACGTGTTAGGGTTAGGGTAGGGGTTAGGGTCAGGGTACGCGTTAGGGTTAGGGTAGTTATTAAACCTATCCCACTCTCTAGATACCCCTTAGCACGTAAAGGAATATTATTTGGGGGTCCAGCCATGGAGAAGAGTTTAGACACTAAGATAATATAAGGAACACACACATTATAAAGAAATCACATTAGGATTCTCTTTTTAAGCTGTTCCTTAAAACACTAGAGCTTAGGAAATCTATTGGAGGCAGAAGCAGTCAAGGGTAGCCTAGGGTTAGGGTTAGGCTTAGGGTTAGGCTTAGGGTACGCCTTAGGGTACGGGTTCGGGGAGGGCTTCGGGTACGGCGTAATGTATGGGTTAGGTTTAGGGTTAGGGTTAGGGTTAGTGTTAGGGTTAGGGCTCGGTTTAGGGTACGGGTTAGGATTAGGGTACGTGTTAGGGTTAGGGTAGGGGTTAGGGTTAGGGTACGCGTTAGGGTTAGGGTAGTTATTAAACCTATCCCACTCTCTAGATACCCCTTAGCACGTAAAGGAATATTATTTGGGGGTCCAGCCATGGAGAAGAGTTTAGACACTAAGATAATATAAGGAACACACACATTATAAAGAAATCACATTAGGATTCTCTTTTTAAGCTGTTCCTTAAAACCCTAGTGCTTAGGAAATCTATTTTAGGCAGAAGCAGTCAAGGGTAGCCTAGGGTTAGGGTTAGGCTTAGGGTTAGGCTTAGGGTACGGCTTAGGGTACGGGTTTGGGGAGGGCTTCGGGTACGGCGTAGGGTATGGGTTAGGGTTAGGGTTAGGGTTAGTGTTAGAGTTAGGGCTCGGTTTAGGGTACGGGTTAGGATTAGGGTACGTGTTAAGGTTAGGGTAGGGGTTAGGGTTAGGGTACGCGTTAGGGTTAGGGTAGTTATTAAACCTATCCCACTCTCTAGATACCCCTTAGCACGTAAAGGAATATTATTTGGGGGTCCAGCCATGGAGAAGAGTTTAGAAACTAAGATAATATAAGGAACACACACATTATAAAGAAATCACATTAGGATTCTCTTTTTAAGCTGTTCCTTAAAACACTAGTGCTTAGGAAATCTATTGGAGGCAGAAGCAGTCAAGGGTAGCCTAGGGTTAGGGTTAGGCTTAGGGTTAGGCTTAGGGTAAGGCTTAGGGTACGGGTTCGGGGAGGGCTTCGGGTGCGGCGTAGGGTATGGGTTAGGGTTAGGGTTAGGGTTAGTGTTAGGGTTAGGGCTCGGTTTAGGGTACGGGTTAGGATTAGGGTACGTGTTAGGGCTAGGGTAGGGGTTAGGGTTAGGGTACGCGTTAGGGTTAGGGTAGTGATTAAACCTATCCCACTCTCTAGATACCCCTTAGCACATAAAGGAATATTATTTGGGGGTCCAGCCATGGAGAAGAGTTTAGACACTAGGATTAGATAAGGAACACACCCATTATAAAGAAATCACATTAGGATTCTCTTTTTAAGCTGTTCCTTAAAACACTAGTGCTTAGGAAATCTATTGGAGGCAGAAGCAGTCAAGGGTAGCCTAGGGTTAGGGTTAGGCTTAGGGTTAGGCTTAGGGTACGCCTTAGGGTACGGGTTCGGGGAGGGCTTCGGGTACGGCGTAATGTATGGGTTAGGGTTAGGGTTAGGGTTAGGGTTAGTGTTAGGGTTAGGGCTCGGTTTAGGGTACGGGTTAGGATTAGGGTACGTGTTAGGGTTAGGGTAGGGGTTAGGGTTAGGGTATGCGTTAGGGTTAGCGTAGTTATTAAACCTATCCCACTCTCTAGATACCCCTTAGCACGTAAAGGAATATTATTTGGGGGTCCAGCCATGGAGAAGAGTTTAGACACTAAGATAATATAAGGAACACACACATTATAAAGAAATCACATTAGGATTCTCTTTTTAAGCTGTTCCTTAAAACCCTAGTGCTTAGGAAATCTATTTTAGGCAGAAGCAGTCAAGGGTAGCCTAGGGTTAGGGTTAGGCTTAGGGTTAGGCTTAGGGTACGGCTTAGGGTACGGGTTTGGGGAGGGCTTCGGGTACGGCGTAGGGTATGGGTTAGGGTTAGGGTTAGGGTTAGTGTTAGGGTTAGGGCTCGGTTTAGGGTACGGGTTAGGATTAGGGTACGTGTTAAGGTTAGGGTAGGGGTTAGGGTTAGGGTACGCGTTAGGGTTAGGGTAGTTATTAAACCTATCCCACTCTCTAGATACCCCTTAGCACGTAAAGGAATATTATTTGGGGGTCCAGCCATGGAGAAGAGTTTAGAAACTAAGATAATATAAGGAACACACACATTATAAAGAAATCACATTAGGATTCTCTTTTTAAGCTGTTCCTTAAAACACTAGTGCTTAGGAAATCTATTGGAGGCAGAAGCAGTCAAGGGTAGCCTAGGGTTAGGGTTAGGCTTAGGGTTAGGCTTAGGGTACGGCTTAGGGTACGGGTTCGGGGAGGGCTTCGGGTGCGGCGTAGGGTATGGGTTAGGGTTAGGGTTAGGGTTAGTGTTAGGGTTAGGGCTCGGTTTAGGGTACGGGTTAGGATTAGGGTACGTGTTAGGGCTAGGGTAGGGGTTAGGGTTAGGGTACGCGTTAGGGTTAGGGTAGTGATTAAACCTATCCCACTCTCTAGATACCCCTTAGCACATAAAGGAATATTATTTGGGGGTCCAGCCATGGAGAAGAGTTTAGACACTAGGATTAGATAAGGAACACACCCATTATAAAGAAATCACATTAGGATTCTCTTTTTAAGCTGTTCCTTAAAACACTAGTGCTTAGGAAATCTATTGGAGGCAGAAGCAGTCAAGGGTAGCCTAGGGTTAGGGTTAAGCTTAGGGTTAGGCTTAGGGTACGGCTTAGGGTACGTGTTCGGGGAGGGCTTCGGGTACGGCGTAGGGTATGGGTTAGGGTTAGGGTTAGGGTTAGTGTTAGGGTTAGGGCTCGGTTTAGGGTACAGGTTAGGATTAGGGTACGTGTTAGGGTTAGGGTAGGGGTTAGGGTTAGGGTACGCGTTACGGTTAGGGTAGTTATTAAACCTATCCCACTCTCTAGATACCCCTTAGCACGTAAAGGAATATTATTTGGGGGTCCAGCCATGGAGAAGAGTTTAGGCACTAAGATAATATAAGGAACACACCCATTATAAAGAAATCACATTAGGATTCTCTTTTTAAGCTGTTCCTTAAAACACTAGTGCTTAGGAAATCTATTGGAGGCAGAAGCAGTCAAGGGTAGCCTACGGTTAGGGTTAGGCTTAGGGTTAGGCTTAGGGTACGCCTTAGGGTACGGGTTCGGGGAGGGCTTCGGGTACGGCGTAATGTATGGGTTAGGGTTAGGGTTAGGGTTAGGGTTAGTGTTAGGGTTAGGGCTCGGTTTAGGGTACGGGTTAGGATTAGGGTACGTGTTAGGGTTAGGGTAGGGGTTAGGGTTAGGGTATGCGTTAGGGTTAGCGTAGTTATTAAACCTATCCCACTCTCTAGATACCCCTTAGCACGTAAAGGAATATTATTTGGGGGTCCAGCCATGGAGAAGAGTTTAGACACTAAGATAATATAAGGAACACACACATTATAAAGAAATCACATTAGGATTCTCTTTTTAAGCTGTTCCTTAAAACCCTAGTGCTTAGGAAATCTATTTTAGGCAGAAGCAGTCAAGGGTAGCCTAGGGTTAGGGTTAGGCTTAGGGTTAGGCTTAGGGTACGGCTTAGGGTACGGGTTTGGGGAGGGCTTCGGGTACGGCGTAGGGTATGGGTTAGGGTTAGGGTTAGGGTTAGTGTTAGGGTTAGGGCTCGGTTTAGGGTACGGGTTAGGATTAGGGTACGTGTTAAGGTTAGGGTAGGGGTTAGGGTTAGGGTACGCGTTAGGGTTAGGGTAGTTATTAAACCTATCCCACTCTCTAGATACCCCTTAGCACGTAAAGGAATATTATTTGGGGGTCCAGCCATGGAGAAGAGTTTAGAAACTAAGATAATATAAGGAACACACACATTATAAAGAAATCACATTAGGATTCTCTTTTTAAGCTGTTCCTTAAAACACTAGTGCTTAGGAAATCTATTGGAGGCAGAAGCAGTCAAGGGTAGCCTAGGGTTAGGGTTAGGCTTAGGGTTAGGCTTAGGGTACGGCTTAGGGTACGGGTTCGGGGAGGGCTTCGGGTGCGGCGTAGGGTATGGGTTAGGGTTAGGGTTAGGGTTAGTGTTAGGGTTAGGGCTCGGTTTAGGGTACGGGTTAGGATTAGGGTACGTGTTAGGGCTAGGGTAGGGGTTAGGGTTAGGGTACGCGTTAGGGTTAGGGTAGTGATTAAACCTATCCCACTCTCTAGATACCCCTTAGCACATAAAGGAATATTATTTGGGGGTCCAGCCATGGAGAAGAGTTTAGACACTAGGATTAGATAAGGAACACACCCATTATAAAGAAATCACATTAGGATTCTCTTTTTAAGCTGTTCCTTAAAACACTAGTGCTTAGGAAATCTATTGGAGGCAGAAGCAGTCAAGGGTAGCCTAGGGTTAGGGTTAAGCTTAGGGTTAGGCTTAGGGTACGGCTTAGGGTACGTGTTCGGGGAGGGCTTCGGGTACGGCGTAGGGTATGGGTTAGGGTTAGGGTTAGGGTTAGTGTTAGGGTTAGGGCTCGGTTTAGGGTACAGGTTAGGATTAGGGTACGTGTTAGGGTTAGGGTAGGGGTTAGGGTTAGGGTACGCGTTACGGTTAGGGTAGTTATTAAACCTATCCCACTCTCTAGATACCCCTTAGCACGTAAAGGAATATTATTTGGGGGTCCAGCCATGGAGAAGAGTTTAGGCACTAAGATAATATAAGGAACACACCCATTATAAAGAAATCACATTAGGATTCTCTTTTTAAGCTGTTCCTTAAAACACTAGTGCTTAGGAAATCTATTGGAGGCAGAAGCAGTCAAGGGTAGCCTACGGTTAGGGTTAGACTTAGGGTTAGGCTTAGGGTACGCCTTAGGGTACGGGTTCGGGGAGGGCTTCGGGTACGGCGTAGGGTTTGGGTTAGGGTTAGGGTTAGGGTTAGTGTTAGGGTTAGGGCTCGGTTTAGGGTACGGGTTAGGATTAGGGTACGTGTTAGGGTTAGGGTAGGGGTTAGGGTTAGGGTACGCGTTAGGGTTAGGGTAGTTATTAAACCTATCCCACTCTCTAGATACCCCTTAGCACGTAAAGGAATATTATTTGGGGGTCCAGCCATGGAGAAGAGTTTAGACACTAAGATAATATAAGGAACACACACATTATAAAGAAATCACATTAGGATTCTCTTTTTAAGCTGTTCCTTAAAACACTAGTGCTTAGGAAATCTATTGGAGGCAGAAGCAGTCAAGGGTAGCCTAGGGTTAGGGTTAGGCTTAGGGTTAGGCTTAGGGTACGGGTTCGGGGAGGGCTTCGGGTACGGCGTAGGGTATGGGTTAGGGTTAGGGTTAGGGTTAGTTTTAGGGTTAGGGCTCGGTTTAGGGTACGGGTTAGGATTAGGGTACGTGTTAGGGCTAGGGTAGGGGTTAGGGTTAGGGTACGCGTTAGGGTTAGGGTAGTGATTAAACCTATCCCACTCTCTAGATACCCCTTAGCACGTAAAGGTATATTATTCGGGGGTCCAGCCATGGAGAAGAGTTTAGACAGTAAGATAATATAAGGAACACACACATTATAAAGAAATCACATTAGGATTCTCTTTTTAAGCTGTTCCTTAAAACCCTAGTGCTTAGGAAATCTATTGGAGGCAGAAGCAGTCAAGGGTAGCCTAGGGTTAGGGTTAGGCTTAGGGTTAGGCTTAGGGTACGGCTTAGGGTACGTGTTCGGGGAGGGCTTCGGGTACGGCGTAGGGTATGGGTTAGGGTTAGGGTTAGGGTTAGTGTTAGGGTTAGGGCTCGGTTTAGGGTACAGGTTAGGATTAGGGTACGTGTTAGGGTTAGGGTAGGGGTTAGGGTTAGGGTACGCGTTACGGTTAGGGTAGTTATTAAACCTATCCCACTCTCTAGATACCCCTTAGCACGTAAAGGAATATTATTTGGGGGTCCAGCCATGGAGAAGAGTTTAGGCACTAAGATAATATAAGGAACACACCCATTATAAAGAAATCACATTAGGATTCTCTTTTTAAGCTGTTCCTTAAAACACTAGTGCTTAGGAAATCTATTGGAGGCAGAAGCAGTCAAGGGTAGCCTAGGGTTAGGGTTAGGCTTAGGGTTAGGCTTAGGGTACGCCTTAGGGTACGGGTTCGGGGAGGGCTTCGGGTACGGCGTAGGGTATGGGTTAGGGTTAGGGTTAGGGTTAGTGTTAGGGTTAGGGCTCGGTTTAGGGTACGGGTTAGGATTAGGGTACGTGTTAGGGTTAGGGTAGGGGTTAGGTTTAGGGTACGCGTTAGGGTTAGGGTAGTTATTAAACCTATCCCACTCTCTAGATACCCCTTAGCACGTAAAGGAATATTATTTGGGGGTCCAGCCATGGAGAAGAGTTTAGACACTAAGATAATATAAGGAACACACACATTATAAAGAAATCACATTAGGATTCTCTTTTTAAGCTGTTCCTTAAAACACTAGTGCTTAGGAAATCTATTGGAGGCAGAAGCAGTCAAGGGTAGCCTAGGGTTAGGGTTACGCTTAGGGTTAGGCTTAGGGTACGCCTTAGGGTACGGGTTCGGGGAGGGCTTCGGGTACGGCGTAGGGTATGGGTTAGGGTTAGGGTTAGGGTTAGTGTTAGGGTAAGGGCTCGGTTTAGGGTAGGGGTTAGGATTAGGGTACGTGTTAGGGTTAGGGTAGGGGTTAGGGTTAGGGTACGCGTTAGGGTTAGGGTAGTTATTAAACCTATCCCACTCTCTACATACCCCTTAGCACGTAAAGGAATATTATTTGGGGGTCCAGCCATGGAGAAGAGTTTAGACACTAAGATAATATAAGGAACACACCCATTATAAAGAAATCACATTAGGATTCTCTTTTTAAGCTGTTCCTTAAAACACTAGTGCTTAGGAAATCTATTGGAGGCAGAAGCAGTCAAGGGTAGCCTAGGGTTAGGGTTAGGCTTAGGGTTAGGCTTAGGGTACGCCTTAGGGTACGTGTTCGGGGAGGGCTTCGGGTACGGCGTAGGGTATGGGTTAGGGTTAGGGTTAGGGTTAGTGTTAGGGTTAGGGCTCGGTTTAGTGTACGGGTTAGGATTAGGGTACGTGTTAGGGTTAGGGTAGGGGTTAGGGTTAGGGTACGCGTTACGGTTAGGGTAGTTATTAAACCTATCCCACTCTCTAGATACCCCTTAGCACGTAAAGGAATATTATTTGGGGGTCCAGCCATGGAGAAGAGTTTAGACACTAAGATAATATAAGGAACACACCCATTATAAAGAAATCACATTAGGATTCTCTTTTTAAGCTGTTCCTTAAAACACTAGTGCTTAGGAAATCTATTGGAGGCAGAAGCAGTCAAGGGTAGCCTAGGGTTAGGGTTAGGCTTAGGGTTAGGCTTAGGGTACGCCTTAGGGTACGTGTTCGGGGAGGGCTTCGGGTACGGCGTAGGGTATGGGTTAGGGTTAGGGTTAGGGTTAGTGTTAGGGTTAGGGCTCGGTTTAGTATACGGGTTAGGATTAGGGTACGTGTTAGGGTTAGGGTAGGGGTTAGGGTTAGGGTACGCGTTACGGTTAGGGTAGTTATTAAACCTATCCCACTCTCTAGATACCCCTTAGCACGTAAAGGAATATTATTTGGGGGTCCAGCCATGGAGAAGAGTTTAGGCACTAAGATAAGATAAGGAACACACCCATTATAAAGAAATCACATTAGGATTCTTTTTTAAGCTGTTCCTTAAAACACTAGTGCTTAGGAAATCTATTGGAGGCAGAAGCAGTCAAGGGTAGCCTAGGGTTAGGGTTAGGCTTAGAGTTAGGCTTAGGGTACGCCTTAGGGTACGGGTTCGGGGAGGGCTTCGGGTACGGCGTAGGGTATGGGTTAGGGTTAGGGTTAGGGTTAGTGTTAGGGTAAGGGCTCGGTTTAGGGTACGGGTTAGGATTAGGGTACGTGTTAGGGTTAGGGTAGGGGTTAGGGTTAGGGTACGCGTTACGGTTAGGGTAGTTATTAAACCTATCCCACTCTCTAGATACCCCTTAGCACGTAAAGGAATATTATTTGGGGGTCCAGCCATGGAGAAGAGTTTAGGCACTAAGATAAGATAAGGAACACACCCATTATAAAGAAATCACATTAGGATTCTCTTTTTAAGCTGTTCCTTAAAACACTAGTGCTTAGGAAATCTATTGGAGGCAGAAGCAGTCAAGGGTAGCCTAGGGTTAGGGTTAGGCTTAGGGTTAGGCTTAGGGTACGCCTTAGGGTACGTGTTCGGGGTGGGCTTCGGGTACGGCGTAGGGTATGGGTTAGGGTTAGGGTTAGGGTTAGTGTTAGGGTTAGGGCTCGGTTTAGTGTACGGGTTAGGATTAGGGTACGTGTTAGGGTTAGGGTAGGGGTTAGGGTTAGGGTACGCGTTACGGTTAGGGTAGTTATTAAACCTATCCCACTCTCTAGATACCCCTTAGCACGTAAAGGAATATTATTTGGGGGTCCAGCCATGGAGAAGAGTTTAGACACTAAGATAATATAAGGAACACACCCATTATAAAGAAATCACATTAGGATTCTCTTTTTAAGCTGTTCCTTAAAACACTAGTGCTTAGGAAATCTATTGGAGGCAGAAGCAGTCAAGGGTAGCCTAGGGTTAGGGTTAGGCTTAGGGTTAGGCTTAGGGTACGCCTTAGGGTACGTGTTCGGGGAGGGCTTCGGGTACGGCGTAGGGTATGGGTTAGGGTTAGGGTTAGGGTTAGTGTTAGGGTTAGGGCTCGGTTTAGTATACGGGTTAGGATTAGGGTACGTGTTAGGGTTAGGGTAGGGGTTAGGGTTAGGGTACGCGTTACGGTTAGGGTAGTTATTAAACCTATCCCACTCTCTAGATACCCCTTAGCACGTAAAGGAATATTATTTGGGGGTCCAGCCATGGAGAAGAGTTTAGGCACTAAGATAAGATAAGGAACACACCCATTATAAAGAAATCACATTAGGATTCTTTTTTAAGCTGTTCCTTAAAACACTAGTGCTTAGGAAATCTATTGGAGGCAGAAGCAGTCAAGGGTAGCCTAGGGTTAGGGTTAGGCTTAGAGTTAGGCTTAGGGTACGCCTTAGGGTACGGGTTCGGGGAGGGCTTCGGGTACGGCGTAGGGTATGGGTTAGGGTTAGGGTTAGGGTTAGTGTTAGGGTAAGGGCTCGGTTTAGGGTACGGGTTAGGATTAGGGTACGTGTTAGGGTTAGGGTAGGGGTTAGGGTTAGGGTACGCGTTAGGGTTAGGGTAGTTATTAAACCTATCCCACTCTCTACATACCCCTTAGCACGTAAAGGAATATTATTTGGGGGTCCAGCCATGGAGAAGAGTTTAGACACTAAGATAATATAAGGAACACACACATTATAAAGAAATCACATTAGGATTCTCTTTTTAAGCTGTTCCTTAAAACGCTAGTGCTTAGGAAATCTATTGGAGGCAGAAGCAGTCAAGGGTAGCCTAGGGTTAGGGTTAGGCTTAGGGTTAGGCTTAGGGTACGGCTTAGGGTACGGGTTTGGGGAGGGCTTCGGGTACGGCGTAGGGTATGGGTTAGGGTTAGGGTTAGGGTTAGGGTTAGTGTTAGGGTTAGGGCTCGGTTTAGGGTACGGGTTAGGATTAGGGTACGTGTTAGAGTTAGGGTAGGGGTTAGGGTTAGGGTACGCGTTAGGGTTAGGGTAGTTATTAAACCTATCCCACTCTCTAGATACCCCTTAGCACGTAAAGGAATATTATTTGGGGGTCCAGCCATGGAGAAGAGTTTAGGCACTAAGATAATATAAGGAACACACACATTATAAAGAAATCACATTAGGATTCTCTTTTTAAGCTGTTCCTTAAAACACTAGTGCTTAGGAAATCTATTGGATTCAGAAGCAGTCAAGGGTAGCCTAGGGTTAGGGTTAGGCTTAGGGTTAGGCTTAGGGTACGGCTTAGGGTACGGGTTCGGGGAGGGCTTCGGGTACGGCGTAGGGTATGGGTTAGGGTTAGGGTTAGGGTTAGTGTTAGGGTTAGGGCTCGGTTTAGGGTACAGGTTAGGATTAGGGTACGTGTTAGGGTTAGGGTAGGGGTTAGGGTTAGGGTACGCGTTACGGTTAGGGTAGTTATTAAACCTATCCCACTCTCTAGATAACCCTTAGCACGTAAAGGAATATTATTTGGGGGTCCAGCCATGGAGAAGAGTTTAGGCACTAAGATAAGATAAGGAACACACCCATTATAAAGAAATCACATTAGGATTCTCTTTTTAAGCTGTTCCTTAAAACACTAGTGCTTAGGAAATCTATTGGAGGCAGAAGCAGTCAAGGGTAGCCTAGGGTTAGGGTTAGGCTTAGGGTTAGGCTTAGGGTACGCCTTAGGGTACGGGTTAGGGGAGGGCTTCGGGTACGGCGTAGTGTATGGGTTAGGGTTAGGGTTAGTGTTAGGGTTAGGGCTCGGTTTAGGGTACGGGTTAGGATTAGGGTACGTGTTAGGGTTAGGGTAGGGGTTAGGGTTAGGGTACGCGTTAGGGTTAGGGTAGTTATTAAACCTATCCCACTCTCTAGATACCCCTTAGCACGTAAAGGAATATTATTTGGGGGTCCAGCCATGGAGAAGAGTTTAGACACTAAGATAATATAAGGAACACACACATTATAAAGAAATCACATTAGGATTCTATTTTTAAGCTGTTCCTTAAAACACTAGTGCTTAGGAAATCTATTGGAGGCAGAAGCAGTCAAGGGTAGCCTAGGGTTAGGGTTAGGCTTAGGGTTAGGCTTAGGGTACGGCTTAGGGTACGGGTTCGGGGAGGGCTTCGGGTACGGCGTAGGGTATGGGTTAGGGTTAGGGTTAGGGTTAGTGTTAGGGTTAGGGCTCGGTTTAGGGTACGGGTTAGGATTAGGGTACGTGTTAGGGCTAGGGTAGGGGTTAGGGTTAGGGTACGCGTTAGGGTTAGGGTAGTGATTAAACCTATCCCACTCTCTAGATACCCCTTAGCACATAAAGTAATATTATTTGGGGGTCCAGCCATGGAGAAGAGTTTAGACACTAGGATTAGATAAGGAACACTCCCATTATAAAGAAATCACATTAGGATTCTCTTTTTAAGCTGTTCCTTAAAACACTAGTGCTTAGGAAATCTATTGGATTCACAAGCAGTCAAGGGTAGCCTAGGGTTAGGGTTAGGCTTAGGGTTAGGCTTAGGGTACGGCTTAGGGTACGGGTTTGGGGAGGGCTTCGGGTACGGCGTAGGGTATGGGTTAGGGTTAGGGTTAGGGTTAGTGTTACGGTTAGGGCTCGGTTTAGGGTACGGGTTAGGATTAGGGTACGTGTTAGGGTTAGGGTAGGGGTTAGGGTTAGGGTACGCGTTAGGGTTAGGGTAGTTATTAAACCTATCCCACTCTCTAGATACCCCTTAGCACGTAAAGGAATATTATTTGGGGGTCCAGCCATGGAGAAGAGTTTAGACACTAAGATAATATAAGGAACACACACATTATAAAGAAATCACATTAGGATTCTCTTTTTAAGCTGTTCCTTAAAACACTAGTGCTTAGGAAATCTATTGGAGGCAGAAGCAGTCAAGGGTAGCCTAGGGTTAGGGTTAGGCTTAGGGTTAGGCTTAGGGTACGGCTTAGGGTACGGGTTCGGGGAGGGCTTCGGGTACGGCGTAGGGTATGGGTTAGGGTTAGGGTTAGGGTTAGTGTTAGGGTTAGGGCTCGGTTTAGGGTACGGGTTAGGATTAGGGTACGTGTTAGGGCTAGGGTAGGGGTTAGGGTTAGGGTACGCGTTAGGGTTAGGGTAGTGATTAAACCTATCCCACTCTCTAGATACCCCTTAGCACATAAAGGAATATTATTTGGGGGTCCAGCCATGGAGAAGAGTTTAGACACTAGGCTTAGATAAGGAACACTCCCATTATAAAGAAATCACATTAGGATTCTCTTTTTAAGCTGTTCCTTAAAACACTAGTGCTTAGGAAATCTATTGGATTCACAAGCAGTCAAGGGTAGCCTAGGGTTAGGGTTAGGCTTAGGGTTAGGCTTAGGGTACGGCTTAGGGTACGTGTTCGGGGAGGGCTTCGGGTACGGCGTAGGGTATGGGTTAGGGTTAGGGTTAGTGTTAGGGTTAGGGCTCGGTTTAGTGTACGGGTTAGGATTAGGGTACGTGTTAGGTTTAAGGTAGGGGTTAGGGTTAGGGTACGCGTTAGGGTAAGGGTAGTTATTAAACCTATCCCACTCTCTAGATACCCCTTAGCACGTAAAGGAATATTATTTGGGGGTCCTGCCATGGAGAAAAGTTTAGACAATAGGATAAGATAAGGGACACACCCATTATAAAGAAATCACATTACGATTCTCTTTTTAAGCTGTTCCTTAAAACACTAGTGCTTAGGAAATCTATTGGAGGCAGAAGCAGTCAAGGGTAGCCTAGGGTTAGGGTTAGACTTAGGGTTAGGCTAAGGGTACGCCTTAGGGTACGGGTTCGGGGAGGGCTTCGGGTACGGCGTAGGGTATGGGTTAGGGTTAGGGTTAGGGTTAGTGTTAGGGTAAGGGCTCGGTTTAGGGTACGGGTTAGGATTAGGGTACGTGTTAGGGTTAGGGTAGGGGTTAGGGTTAGGGTACGCCTTAGGGTTAGGGTAGTTATTAAACCTATCCCACTCTCTACATACCCCTTAGCACGTAAAGGAATATTATTTGGGGGTCCAGCCATGGAGAAGAGTTTAGGCAGTAAGATAATATAAGGAACACACACATTATAAAGAAATCACATTAGGATTCTCTTTTTAAGCTGTTCCTTAAAACCCTAGTGCTTAGGAAATCTATTGGAGGCAGAAGCAGTCAAGGGTAGCCTAGGGTTAAGGTTAGGCTTAGGGTTAGGCTTAGGGTACGGCTTAGGGAACGGGTTCAGGGAGGGCTGCGGGTACGGCGTAGGGTATGGGTTAGGGTTAGGGTTAGGGTTAGTGTTAGGGTTAGGGCTCGGTTTAGGGTACGGGTTAGGATTAGGGTACGTGTTATTGTTAGGGTAGGGGTTAGGGTTAGGGTACGCGTTAGGGTTAGGGTAGTTATTAAACCTATCCCACTCTCTAGATACCCCTTACAACATAAAGGAATATTATTTGGGGGTCCAGCCATGGAGAAGAGTTTAGACACTAAGATAATATAAGGAACACACCCATTATAAAGAAATCACATTAGGATTCTCTTTTTAAGCTGTTCCTTAAAACACTAGTGCTTAGGAAATCTATTGGAGGCAGAAGCAGTCAAGGGTAGCCTAGGGTTAGGGTTAGGCTTAGGGTTAGGCTTAGGGTACGGCTTAGGGTCCGGGTTCGTGGAGGGCTACGGGTACGGCGTAGGGTATGGGTTAGGGTTAGGGTTAGGTTTAGTGTTAGGGTTAGGGCTCGGTTTAGGGTACAGGTTAGGATTAGGGTACGTGTTAGGGCTAGGGTAGGGGTTAGGGTTAGGGTACGCGTTAGGGTTAGGGTAGTGATTAAACCAATCCCACTCTCTAGATACCCCTTAGCACATAAAGGAATATTATTTGGGGGTCCAGCCATGGAGAAGAGTTTAGACACTAGGATTAGATAAGGAACACACCCATTATAAAGAAATCACATTAGGATTCTCTTTTTAAGCTGTTCCTTAAAACACTAGTGCTTAGGAAATCTATTGGATTCAGAAGCAGTCAAGGGTAGCCTAGGGTTAGGGTTAGGCTTAGGGTTAGGCTTAGGGTACCGCTTAGGGTACGTGTTCGGGGAGGGCTTCGGGTACGGCGTAGGGTATGGGTTAGGGTTAGGGTTAGGGTTAGTGTTAAGGTTAGGGCTCGGTTTAGGGTACGGGTTAGGATTAGGGTACGTGTTAGGGTTAGGGTAGGGGTTAGGGTTAGGGTACGCGTTAGGGTTAGGGTAGTTATTAAACCTATCCCACTCTCTAGATACCCCTTAGCACGTAAAGGAATATTATTTGGGGGTCCAGCCATGGAGAAGAGTTTAGACACTAAGATAATATAAGGAACACACACATTATAAAGAAATCACATTAGGATTCTCTTTTTAAGCTGTTCCTTAAAACACTAGTGCTTAGGAAATCTATTGGAGGCAGAAGCAGTCAAGGGTAGCCTAGGGTTAGGTTTAGGCTTAGGGTTAGGCTTAGGGTACGGCTTAGGGTACGGGTTCGGGGAGGGCTTCGGGTACGGCGTAGGGTATGGGTTAGGGTTAGGGTTAGGGTTAGTGTTAGGGTTAGGGCTCGGTTTAGGGTACGGGTTAGGATTAGGGTACGTGTTAGGGCTAGGGTAGGGGTTAGGGTTAGGGTACGCGTTAGGGTTAGGGTAGTGATTAAACCTATCCCACTCTCTAGATACCCCTTAGCACATAAAGGAATATTATTTGGGGGTTCCAGCCATGGAGAAGAGTTTAGACACTAGGATTAGATAAGGAACACACCCATTATAAAGAAATCACATTAGGATTCTCTTTTTAAGCTGTTCCTTAAAACCCTAGTGCTTAGGAAATCTATTGGAGGCAGAAGCAGTCAAGGGTAGCCTAGGGTTAGGGTTAGGCTTAGGGTTAGGCTTAGCGTACGGCTTAGGGTACGGGTTTGGGGAGGGCTTCGGGTACGGCGTAGGGTATGGGTTAGGGTTAGGGTTAGGGTTAGTGTTAGGGTTAGGGCTCGGTTTAGGGTACGGGTTAGGATTAGGGTACGTGTTAAGGTTAGGGTAGGGGTTAGGGTTAGGGTACGCGTTAGGGTTAGGGTAGTTATTAAACCTACCCCACTCTCTAGATACCCCTTAGCACGTAAAGGAATATTATTTGGGGGTCTAGCCATGGAGAAGAGTTTAGACACTAAGATAATATAAGGAACACACACATTATAAAGAAATCACATTAGGATTCTCTTTTTAAGCTGTTCCTTAAAACACTAGTGCTTAGGAAATCTATTGGAGGCAGAAGCAGTCAAGGGTAGCCTAGGGTTAGGGTTAGGCTTAGGGTTAGGCTTAGGGTACGGCTTAGGGTACGGGTTCGGGGAGGGCTTCGGGTGCGGCGTAGGGTATGGGTTAGGGTTAGGGTTAGGGTTAGTGTTAGGGTTAGAGCTCGGTTTAGGGTACGGGTTAGGATTAGGGTACGTGTTAGGGCTAGGGTAGGGGTTAGGGTTAGGGTACGCATTAGGGTTAGGGTAGTGATTAAACCTATCCCACTCTCTAGATACCCCTTAGCACATAAAGGAATATTATTTGGGGGTCCAGCCATGGAGAAGAGTTTAGACACTAGGATTAGATAAGGAACACACCCATTATAAAGAAATCACATTAGGATTCTCTTTTTAAGCTGTTCCTTAAAACACTAGTGCTTAGGAAATCTATTGGAGGCAGAAGCAGTCAAGGGTAGCCTAGGGTTAGGGTTAGCCTTAGGGTTCGGCTTAGGGTACGCCTTAGGGTACGGGTTCGGGAAGGGCTTCGGGAACGGCGTAGGGTATGGGTTAGGGTTAGGGTTAGGGTTAGTGTTAGGGTTAGGGCTCGGTTTAGGGTACGGGTTAGGATTAGGGTACGTGTTAGGGTTAGGGTAGGGTTTGGGGTTAGGGTACGCGTTAGGGTTAGGGTAGTTATTAAACCTATCCCACTCTCTAGATACCTCTTAGCACGTAAAGGAATATTATTTGGGGGTCCAGCCATGGAGAAGAGTTTAGACACTAAGATAATATAAGGAACACACACATTATAAAGAAATCACATTAGGATTCTCTTTTTAAGCTGTTCCTTAAAACACTAGTGCTTAGGAAATCTATTGGAGGCAGAAGCAGTCAAGGGTAGCCTAGGGTTAGGTTTAGGCTTAGGGTTAGGCTTAGGGTACGGCTTAGGTTACGGGTTCGGGGAGGGCTTCGGGTGCGGCGTAGGGTATGGGTTAGGGTTAGGGTTAGGGTTAGTGTTAGGGTTAGGGCTCGGTTTAGGGTACGCGTTAGGATTAGGGTACGTGTTAGGACTAGGGTAGGGGTTAGGGTTAGGGTACGCGTTAGGGTTAGGGTAGTGATTAAACCTATCCCACTCTCTAGATACCCCTTAGCACATAAAGGAATATTATTTGGGGTTCCAGCCATGGAGAAGAGTTTAGACACTAGGATTAGATAAGGAACACACCCATTATAAAGAAATCACATTAGGATTCTCTTTTTAAGCTGTTCCTTAAAACACTAGTGCTTAGGAAATCTATTGGAGGCAGAAGCAGGCAAGGGTAGCCTAGGGTTAGGGTTAGCCTTAGGGTTCGGCTTAGGGTACGCCTTAGGGTACGGGTTCGGGGAGGGCTTCGGGTACGGCGTAGGGTATGGGTTAGGGTTAGGGTTAGGGTTAGTGTTAGGGTTAGGGCTCGGTTTAGGGTACGGGTTAGGGTTAGGGTAGGGGTTGGGGTTAGGGTACGCGTTAGGGTTAGGGTAGTTATTAAACCTATCCCACTCTCTAGATACCCCTTAGCACGTAAAGGAATATTATTTGGGGGTCCAGCCATGGAGCAGAGTTTAGACACTAAGATAATATAAGGAACACACACATTATAAAGAAATCACATTAGGATTCTCTTTTTAAGCTGTTCCTTAAAACACTAGTGCTTAGGAAATCTATTGGAGGCAGAAGCAGTCAAGGGTAGCCTAGGGTTAGGTTTAGGCTTATGGTTAGGCTTAGGGTACGGCTTAGGGTACGGGTTCGGGGAGGGCTTCGGGTACGGCGTAGTGTATGGGTTAGGGTTAGGGTTAGGGGTAGTGTTAGGGTTAGGGCTCGGTTTAGGGTATGGGTTAGGATTAGGGAACGTGTTAGGGTTAGGGTAGGGGTTAGGGTTAGGGTACGCGTTAGGGTTAGGGTAGTTATTAAACCTATCCCACTCTCTAGATACCCCTTAGCACGTAAAGGAATATTATTTGGGGGTCCAGCCATGGAGAAGAGTTTAGACACTAAGATAATATAAGGAACACACACATTATAAAGAAATCACATTAGGATTCTCTTTTTAAGCTGTTCCTTAAAGCCCTAGTGCTTAGGAAATCTATTGGAGGCAGAAGCAGTCAAGGGTAGCCTAGGGTTAGGGTTAGGCTTAGGGTTAGGCTTAGTGTACGCCTTAGGGTACGGGTTCTGGGAGGGCTTCGGGTACGGCGTAGGGTATGGGTTAGGGTTAGGGTTAGGGTTAGTGTTAGGGTAAGGGCTCGGTTTAGGGTACGGGTTAGGATTAGGGTACGTGTTAGGGTTAGGGTAGGGGTTAGGGTTAGGGTACGCGTTAGGGTTAGGGTAGTTATTAAACCTATCCCACTCTCTACATACCCCTTAGCACGTAAAGGAATATTATTTGGGGGTCCAGCCATGGAGAAGAGTTTAGACACTAAGATAATATAAGGAACACACACGTTATAAAGAAATCACATTAGGATTCTCTTTTTAAGCTGTTCCTTAAAACACTAGTGCTTAGGAAATCTATTGGAGGCAGAAGCAGTCAAGGGTAGCCTAGGGTTAGGTTTAGGCTTAGGGTTAGGCTTAGGGTACGGCTTAGGGTACGGGTTCGGGGAGGGCTTCGGGTGCGGCGTAGGGTATGGGTTAGGGTTAGGGTTAGTGTTAGGGTTAGGGCTCGGTTTAGGGTACGGGTTAGGATTAGGGTACGTGTTAGGGTTAGGGTAGGGGTTGGGGTTAGGGTACGCGTTAGGGTTAGGGTAGTTATTAAACCTATCCCACTCTCTAGATACCTCTTAGCACGTAAAGGAATATTATTTGGGGGTCCAGCCATGGAGCAGAGTTTAGACACTAACATAATATAAGGAACACACACATTATAAAGAAATCACATTAGGATTCACTTTTTAAGCTGTTCCTTAAAACACTAGTGCTTAGGAAATCTATTGGAGGCAGAAGCAGTCAAGGGTAGCCTAGGGTTAGGGTTAGGCTTATGGTTAGGCTTAGGGTATGGCTTAGGGTCCGGCTTCGGGGAGGGCTACGGGTACGGCGTAGGGTATGGGTTAGGGTTAGGTTTAGGGTTAGTATTAGGGTTAGGGCTCGGTTTAGGGTACGGGTTAGGATTAGGGTACGTGTTAGGGCTAGGGTAGGGGTTAGGGTTAGGGTACGCGTTAGGGTTAGGGTAGTGATTAAACCTATCCCACTCTCTAGATACCCCTTAGCACGTAAAGGAATATTATTTGGGGGTCCAGCCATGGAGAAGAGTTTAGACACTAGGATTAGATAAGGAACACACCCATTATAAAGAAATCACATTAGGATTCTCTTTTTATGCTGTTCCTTAAAACACTAGTGCTTAGGAAATCTATTGGATTCAGAAGCAGTCAAGGGTAGCCTAGGGTTAGGGTTAGGCTTACGGTTAGGCTTAGGGTACGGCTTAGGGTACGTGTTCGGGGAGGGCTTCGGGTACGGCGTAGGGTATGGGTTAGGGTTAGGGTTAGGGTTAGTGTTAGGGTTAGGGCTCGGTTTAGGGTACAGGTTAGGATTAGGGTACGTGTTAGGGTTAGGGTAGGGGTTAGGGTTAGGGTACGCGTTACGGTTAGGGTAGTTATTAAACCTATCCCACTCTCTAGATACCCCTTAGCACGTAAAGGAATATTATTTGGGGGTCCAGCCATGGAGAAGAGTTTAGACACTAAGATAATATAAGGAACACACACATTATAAAGAAATCACATTAGGATTCTCTTTTTAAGCTGTTCCTTAAAACACTAGTGCTTAGGAAATCTATTGGAGGCAGAAGCAGTCAAGGGTAGCCTAGGGTTAGGGTTAGGCTTAGGGTTAGGCTTAGGGTACGGCTTAGGGTACGGGTTCGGGGAGGGCTTCGGGTACGGCGTAGGGTATGGGTTAGGGTTAGGGTTAGGGTTAGTGTTAGGGTTAGGGCTCGGTTTAGGGTACGGGTTAGGATTAGGGTACGTGTTAGGGCTAGGGTAGGGGTTAGGGTTAGGGTACGCGTTAGGGTTAGGGTAGTGATTAAACCTATCCCACTCTCTAGATACCACTTAGCACATAAAGGAATATTATTTGGGGGTCCAGCCATGGAGAAGAGTTTAGACACTAGGATTAGATAAGGAACACACCCATTATAAAGAAATCACATAAGGATTCTCTTTTTAAGCTGTTCCTTAAAACACTAGTGCTTAGGAAATCTATTGGATTCACAAGCAGTCAAGGGTAGCCTAGGGTTAGGGTTAGGCTTAGGGTTAGGCTTAGGGTACGGCTTAGGGTACGTGTTCGGGGAGGGCTTCGGGTACGGCGTAGGGTATGGGTTAGGGTTAGGGTTAGGGTTAGTGTTAGTGTTAGGGCTCGGTTTAGTGTACGGGTTAGGATTAGGGTACGTGTTAGGGTTAGGGTAGGGGTTAGGGTTAGGGTACGCGTTACGGTTAGGGTAGTTATTAAACCTATCCCACTCTCTAGATACCCCTTAGCACGTAAAGGAATATTATTTTGGGGGTCCAGCCATGGAGAAGAGTTTAGGCACTAAGATAAGATAAGGAACACACCCATTATAAAGAAATCACAATAGGATTCTCTTTTTAAGCTGTTCCTTAAAACACTAGTGCTTAGGAAATCTATTGGAGGCAGAAGCAGTCAAGGGTAGCCTAGGGTTAGGGTTAGGCTTAGGGTTAGGCTTAGGGTACGCCTTAGGGTACGGGTTCTGGGAGGGCTTCGGGTACGGCGTAGGGTATGGGTTAGGGTTAGGGTTAGGGTTAGTGTTAGGGTAAGGGCTCGGTTTAGGGTACGGGTTAGGATTAGGGTACGTGTTAGTGTTAGGGTAGGGGTTAGGGTTAGGGTACGCGTTAGGGTTAGGGTAGTTATTAAACCTATCCCACTCTCTACATACCCCTTAGCACGTAAAGGAATATTATTTGGGGGTCCAGCCATGGAGAAGAGTTTAGACACTAAGATAATATAAGGAACACACCCATTATAAAGAAATCACATTAGGATTCTCTTTTTAAGCTGTTCCTTAAAACACTAGTGCTTAGGAATTCTATTGGAGGCAGAAGCAGTCAAGGGTAGCCTAGGGTTAGGGTTAGCCTTAGGGTTCGGCTTAGGGTACGCCTTAGGGTACGGGTTCGGGAAGGGCTTCGGGAACGGCGTAGGGTATGGGTTAGGGTTAGGGTTAGGGTTAGTGTTAGGGTTAGGGCTCGGTTTAGGGTACGGGTTAGGATTAGGGTACGTGTTAGGGTTAGGGTAGGGTTTGGGGTTAGGGTACGCGTTAGGGTTAGGGTAGTTATTAAACCTATCCCACTCTCTAGATACCTCTTAGCACGTAAAGGAATATTATTTGGGGGTCCAGCCATGGAGAAGAGTTTAGACACTAAGATAATATAAGGAACACACACATTATAAAGAAATCACATTAGGATTCTCTTTTTAAGCTGTTCCTTAAAACACTAGTGCTTAGGAAATCTATTGGAGGCAGAAGCAGTCAAGGGTAGCCTAGGGTTAGGTTTAGGCTTAGGGTTAGGCTTAGGGTACGGCTTAGGTTACGGGTTCGGGGAGGGCTTCGGGTGCGGCGTAGGGTATGGGTTAGGGTTAGGGTTAGGGTTAGTGTTAGGGTTAGGGCTCGGTTTAGGGTACGCGTTAGGATTAGGGTACGTGTTAGGACTAGGGTAGGGGTTAGGGTTAGGGTACGCGTTAGGGTTAGGGTAGTGATTAAACCTATCCCACTCTCTAGATACCCCTTAGCACATAAAGGAATATTATTTGGGGTTCCAGCCATGGAGAAGAGTTTAGACACTAGGATTAGATAAGGAACACACCCATTATAAAGAAATCACATTAGGATTCTCTTTTTAAGCTGTTCCTTAAAACACTAGTGCTTAGGAAATCTATTGGAGGCAGAAGCAGGCAAGGGTAGCCTAGGGTTAGGGTTAGCCTTAGGGTTCGGCTTAGGGTACGCCTTAGGGTACGGGTTCGGGGAGGGCTTCGGGTACGGCGTAGGGTATGGGTTAGGGTTAGGGTTAGGGTTAGTGTTAGGGTTAGGGCTCGGTTTAGGGTACGGGTTAGGGTTAGGGTAGGGGTTGGGGTTAGGGTACGCGTTAGGGTTAGGGTAGTTATTAAACCTATCCCACTCTCTAGATACCCCTTAGCACGTAAAGGAATATTATTTGGGGGTCCAGCCATGGAGCAGAGTTTAGACACTAAGATAATATAAGGAACACACACATTATAAAGAAATCACATTAGGATTCTCTTTTTAAGCTGTTCCTTAAAACACTAGTGCTTAGGAAATCTATTGGAGGCAGAAGCAGTCAAGGGTAGCCTAGGGTTAGGTTTAGGCTTATGGTTAGGCTTAGGGTACGGCTTAGGGTACGGGTTCGGGGAGGGCTTCGGGTACGGCGTAGTGTATGGGTTAGGGTTAGGGTTAGGGTTAGTGTTAGGGTTAGGGCTCGGTTTAGGGTATGGGTTAGGATTAGGGAACGTGTTAGGGTTAGGGTAGGGGTTAGGGTTAGGGTACGCGTTAGGGTTAGGGTAGTTATTAAACCTATCCCACTCTCTAGATACCCCTTAGCACGTAAAGGAATATTATTTGGGGGTCCAGCCATGGAGAAGAGTTTAGACACTAAGATAATATAAGGAACACACACATTATAAAGAAATCACATTAGGATTCTCTTTTTAAGCTGTTCCTTAAAGCCCTAGTGCTTAGGAAATCTATTGGAGGCAGAAGCAGTCAAGGGTAGCCTAGGGTTAGGGTTAGGCTTAGGGTTAGGCTTAGGGTACGCCTTAGGGTACGGGTTCTGGGAGGGCTTCGGGTACGGCGTAGGGTATGGGTTAGGGTTAGGGTTAGGGTTAGTGTTAGGGTAAGGGCTCGGTTTAGGGTACGGGTTAGGATTAGGGTACGTGTTAGGGTTAGGGTAGGGGTTAGGGTTAGGGTACGCGTTAGGGTTAGGGTAGTTATTAAACCTATCCCACTCTCTACATACCCCTTAGCACGTAAAGGAATATTATTTGGGGGTCCAGCCATGGAGAAGAGTTTAGACACTAAGATAATATAAGGAACACACACGTTATAAAGAAATCACATTAGGATTCTCTTTTTAAGCTGTTCCTTAAAACACTAGTGCTTAGGAAATCTATTGGAGGCAGAAGCAGTCAAGGGTAGCCTAGGGTTAGGTTTAGGCTTAGGGTTAGGCTTAGGGTACGGCTTAGGGTACGGGTTCGGGGAGGGCTTCGGGTGCGGCGTAGGGTATGGGTTAGGGTTAGGGTTAGTGTTAGGGTTAGGGCTCGGTTTAGGGTACGGGTTAGGATTAGGGTACGTGTTAGGGTTAGGGTAGGGGTTGGGGTTAGGGTACGCGTTAGGGTTAGGGTAGTTATTAAACCTATCCCACTCTCTAGATACCTCTTAGCACGTAAAGGAATATTATTTGGGGGTCCAGCCATGGAGCAGAGTTTAGACACTAACATAATATAAGGAACACACACATTATAAAGAAATCACATTAGGATTCACTTTTTAAGCTGTTCCTTAAAACACTAGTGCTTAGGAAATCTATTGGAGGCAGAAGCAGTCAAGGGTAGCCTAGGGTTAGGGTTAGGCTTATGGTTAGGCTTAGGGTATGGCTTAGGGTCCGGCTTCGGGGAGGGCTACGGGTACGGCGTAGGGTATGGGTTAGGGTTAGGTTTAGGGTTAGTATTAGGGTTAGGGCTCGGTTTAGGGTACGGGTTAGGATTAGGGTACGTGTTAGGGTTAGGGTAGGGGTTAGGGTTAGGGTACGCGTTAGGGTTAGGGTAGTTATTAAACCTATCCCACTCTCTACATACCCCTTAGCACGTAAAGGAATATTATTTGGGGGTCCAGCCATGGAGAAGAGTTTAGACACTAAGATAATATAAGGAACACACACATTATAAAGAAATCACATTAGGATTCTCTTTTTAAGCTGTTCCTTAAAACACTAGTGCTTAGGAAATCTATTGGAGGCAGAAGCAGTCAAGGGTAGCCTAGGGTTAGGTTTAGGCTTAGGGTTAGGCTTAGGGTACGGCTTAGGGTACGGGTTCGGGGAGGGCTTCGGGTGCGGCGTAGGGTATGGGTTAGGGTTAGGGTTAGTGTTAGGGTTAGGGCTCGGTTTAGGGTACGGGTTAGGATTAGGGTACGTGTTAGGGTTAGGGTAGGGGTTGGGGTTAGGGTACGCGTTAGGGTTAGGGTAGTTATTAAACCTATCCCAATCTCTAGATACCTCTTAGCACGTAAAGGAATATTATTTGGGGGTCCAGACATGGAGCAGAGTTTAGACACTAAGATAATATAAGGAACACACACATTATAAAGAAATCACATTAGGATTCACTTTTTAAGCTGTTCCTTAAAACACTAGTGCTTAGGAAATCTATTGGAGGCAGAAGCAGTCAAGGGTAGCCTAGGGTTAGGGTTAGGCTTATGGTTAGGCTTAGGGTACGGCTTAGGGTCCGGGTTCGGGGAGGGCTACGGGTACGGCATAGGGTATGGGTTAGGGTTAGGGTTAGGGTTAGTGTTAGGGTTAGGGCTCGGTTTAGGGTACAGGTTAGGATTAGGGTACGTGTTAGGGCTAGGGTAGGGGTTAGGGTTAGGGTACGCATTAGGGTTAGGGTAGTGATTAAACCTATCCCACTCTCTAGATACCCCTTAGAACATAAAGGAATATTATTTGGGGGTCCAGCCATGGAGAAGAGTTTAGACACTAGGATTAGATAAGGAACACACCCATTATAAAGAAATCACATTAGGATTCTCTTTTTATGCTGTTCCTTAAAACACTAGTGCTTAGGAAATCTATTGGATTCAGAAGCAGTCAAGGGTAGCCTAGGGTTAGGGTTAGGCTTAGGGTTAGGCTTAGGGTACGGCTTAGGGTACGGGTTCGGGGAGGGCTTCGGGTACGGCGTAGTGTATGGGTTAGGGTTAGGGTTAGGGTTAGTGTTAGGGTTAGGGCTCGGTTTAGGGTACGGGTTAGGATTAGGGAACGTGTTAGGGTTAGGGTAGGGGTTAGGGTTAGGGTACGCGTTAGGGTTAGGGTAGTTATTAAACCTATCCCACTTTCTAGATACCCCTTAGCACGTAAAGGAATATTATTTGGGGGTCCAGCCATGGAGAAGAGTTTAGACACTAAGATAATATAAGGAACACACACATTATAAAGAAATCACATTAGGATTCTCTTTTTAAGCTGTTCCTTAAAGCCCTAGTGCTTAGGAAATCTATTGGAGGCAGAAGCAGTCAAGGGTAGCCTAGGGTTAGGGTTAGGCTTAGGGTTAGGCTTAGGGTACGGCTTAGGGTACGGGTTTGGGGAGGGCTTCGGGTACGGCGTAGGGTATGGGTTAGGGTTAGGGTTAGGGTTAGTGTTAGGGTTAGGGCTCGGTTTAGGGTACGGGTTAGGATTAGGGTACGTGTTAGGGATAGGGTAGGGGTTAGGGTTAGGGTACGCGTTAGGGTTAGGGTAGTTATTAAACCTATCCCACTCTCTAGATACCCCTTAGCACGTAAAGGAATATTATTTGGGGGTCCAGCCATGGAGCAGAGTTTAGACACTAAGATAATATAAGGAACACACACATTATAAAGAAATCACATTAGGATTCTCTTTTTAAGCTGTTCCTTAAAACACTAGTGCTTAGGAAATCTATTGGAGGCAGAAGCAGTCAAGGGTAGCCTAGGGTTAAGGTTAGGCTTAGAGTTAGGCTTAGGGTACGGCTTAGGGTACGGGTTCGGGGAGGGCTTCGGGTACGGCGTAGGGTATGGGTTAGGGTTAGGGTTAGGGTTAGTGTTAGGGTTAGGGCTCGGTTTAGGGTACGGGTTAGGATTAGGGTACGTGTT
Organism: Balaenoptera physalus; assembly: GCF_965194825.1. NCBI lineage: Eukaryota > Metazoa > Chordata > Mammalia > Artiodactyla > Balaenopteridae > Balaenoptera > Balaenoptera physalus. The sequence goes on from NW_028125361.1 coordinate 170,176, forward strand.
AGGGCTAGGGTAGGGGTTAGGGTTAGGGTACGCGTTAGGGTTAGGGTAGTGATTAAACCTATCCCACTCTCTAGATACCACTTAGCACATAAAGGAATATTATTTGGGGGTCCAGCCATGGAGAAGAGTTTAGACACTAGGATTAGATAAGGAACACACCCATTATAAAGAAATCACATAAGGATTCTCTTTTTAAGCTGTTCCTTAAAACACTAGTGCTTAGGAAATCTATTGGATTCACAAGCAGTCAAGGGTAGCCTAGGGTTAGGGTTAGGCTTAGGGTTAGGCTTAGGGTACGGCTTAGGTTACGGGTTCGGGGAGGGCTTCGGGTGCGGCGTAGGGTATGGGTTAGGGTTAGGGTTAGGGTTAGTGTTAGGGTTAGGGCTCGGTTTAGGGTACGCGTTAGGATTAGGGTACGTGTTAGGACTAGGGTAGGGGTTAGGGTTAGGGTACGCGTTAGGGTTAGGGTAGTGATTAAACCTATCCCACTCTCTAGATACCCCTTAGCACATAAAGGAATATTATTTGGGGTTCCAGCCATGGAGAAGAGTTTAGACACTAGGATTAGATAAGGAACACACCCATTATAAAGAAATCACATTAGGATTCTCTTTTTAAGCTGTTCCTTAAAACACTAGTGCTTAGGAAATCTATTGGAGGCAGAAGCAGGCAAGGGTAGCCTAGGGTTAGGGTTAGCCTTAGGGTTCGGCTTAGGGTACGCCTTAGGGTACGGGTTCGGGGAGGGCTTCGGGTACGGCGTAGGGTATGGGTTAGGGTTAGGGTTAGGGTTAGTGTTAGGGTTAGGGCTCGGTTTAGGGTACGGGTTAGGGTTAGGGTTGGGGTTGGGGTTAGGGTACGCGTTAGGGTTAGGGTAGTTATTAAACCTATCCCACTCTCTAGATACCCCTTAGCACGTAAAGGAATATTATTTGGGGGTCCAGCCATGGAGCAGAGTTTAGACACTAAGATAATATAAGGAACACACACATTATAAAGAAATCACATTAGGATTCTCTTTTTAAGCTGTTCCTTAAAACACTAGTGCTTAGGAAATCTATTGGAGGCAGAAGCAGTCAAGGGTAGCCTAGGGTTAGGTTTAGGCTTATGGTTAGGCTTAGGGTACGGCTTAGGGTACGGGTTCGGGGAGGGCTTCGGGTACGGCGTAGTGTATGGGTTAGGGTTAGGGTTAGGGTTAGTGTTAGGGTTAGGGCTCGGTTTAGGGTATGGGTTAGGATTAGGGAACGTGTTAGGGTTAGGGTAGGGGTTAGGGTTAGGGTACGCGTTAGGGTTAGGGTAGTTATTAAACCTATCCCACTCTCTAGATACCCCTTAGCACGTAAAGGAATATTATTTGGGGGTCCAGCCATGGAGAAGAGTTTAGACACTAAGATAATATAAGGAACACACACATTATAAAGAAATCACATTAGGATTCTCTTTTTAAGCTGTTCCTTAAAGCCCTAGTGCTTAGGAAATCTATTGGAGGCAGAAGCAGTCAAGGGTAGCCTAGGGTTAGGGTTAGGCTTAGGGTTAGGCTTAGGGTACGGGTTTGGGGAGGGCTTCGGGTACGGCGTAGGGTATGGGTTAGGGTTAGGGTTAGGGTTAGTGTTAGGGTTAGTGCTCGGTTTAGGGTACGGGTTAGGATTAGGGTACGTGTTAGGGATAGGGTAGGGGTTAGGGTTAGGGTACGCGTTAGGGTTAGGGTAGTTATTAAACCTATCCCACTCTCTAGATACCCCTTAGCACGTAAAGGAATATTATTTGGGGGTCCAGCCATGGAGAAGAGTTTAGACACTAAGATAATATAAGGAACACACACATTATAAAGAAATCACATTAGGATTCTCTTTTTAAGCTGTTCCTTAAAACACTAGTGCTTAGGAAATCTATTGGAGGCAGAAGCAGTCAAGGGTAGCCTAGGGTTAGGGTTAGGCTTAGGGTTAGGCTTAGGGTACGGCTTAGGGTACGGGTTCGGGGAGGGCTTCGGGTACGGCGTAGGGTATGGGTTAGGGTTAGGGTTAGGGTTAGTGTTAGGGTTAGGGCTCGGTTTAGGGAACGGGTTAGGATTAGGGTACGTGTTAGGGCTAGGGTAGGGGTTAGGGTTAGGGTACGCGTTAGGGTTAGGGTAGTGATTAAACCTATCCCACTCTCTAGATACCCCTTAGCACATAAAGGAATATTATTTGGGGGTCCAGCCATGGAGAAGAGTTTAGACACTAGGATTAGATAAGGAACACACCCATTATAAAGAAATCACATAAGGATTCTCTTTTTAAGCTGTTCCTTAAAACACTAATGCTTAGGAAATCTATTGGATTCACAAGCAGTCAAGGGTAGCCTAGGGTTAGGGTTAGGCTTAGGGTTAGGCTTAGGGTACGGCTTAGGGTACGTGTTCGGGGAGGGCTTCGGGTACGGCGTAGGGTATGGGTTAGGGTTAGGGTTAGGGTTAGTGTTAGTGTTAGGGCTCGGTTTAGTGTACGGGTTAGGATTAGGGTACGTGTTAGGGTTAGGGTAGGGGTTAGGGTTAGGGTACGCGTTAAGGTTAGGGTAGTTATTAAACCTATCCCACTCTCTAGATACCCCTTAGCACGTAAAGGAATATTATTTTGGGGGTCCAGCCATGGAGAAGAGTTTAGGCACTAAGATAAGATAAGGAACACACCCATTATAAAGAAATCACAATAGGATTCTCTTTTTAAGCTGTTCCATAAAACACTAGTGCTTAGGAAATCTATTGGAGGCAGAAGCAGTCAAGGGTAGCCTTGGGTTAGGGTTAGGCTTAGGGTTAGGCTTAGGGTACGCCTTAGGGTACGGGTTCTGGGAGGGCTTCGGGTACGGCGTAGGGTATGGGTTAGGGTTAGGGTTAGGGTTAGTGTTAGGGTAAGGGCTCGGTTTAGGGTACGGGTTAGGATTAGGGTACGTGTTAGGGTTAGGGTAGGGGTTAGGGTTAGGGTACGCGTTAGGGTTAGGGTAGTTATTAAACCTATCCCACTCTCTAGATACCCCTTAGCACGTAAAGGAATATTATTTGGGGGTCCAGCCATGGAGAAGAGTTTAGACACTAAGATAATATAAGGAACACACACATTATAAAGAAATCACATTAGGATTCTCTTTTTAAGCTGTTCCTTAAAGCCCTAGTGCTTAGGAAATCTATTGGAGGCAGAAGCAGTCAAGGGTAGCCTAGGGTTAGGGTTAGGCTTAGGGTTAGGCTTAGGGTACGGCTTAGGGTACGGGTTTGGGGAGGGCTTCGGGTACGGCGTAGGGTATGGGTTAGGGTTAGGGTTAGGGTTAGTGTTAGGGTTAGGGCTCGGTTTAGGGTACGGGTTAGGATTAGGGTACGTGTTAGGGATAGGGTAGGGGTTAGGGTTAGGGTACGCGTTAGGGTTAGGGTAGTTATTAAACCTATCCCACTCTCTAGATACCCCTTAGCACGTAAAGGAATATTATTTGGGGGTCCAGCCATGGAGCAGAGTTTAGACACTAAGATAATATAAGGAACACACACATTATAAAGAAATCACATTAGGATTCTCTTTTTAAGCTGTTCCTTAAAACACTAGTGCTTAGGAAATCTATTGGAGGCAGAAGCAGTCAAGGGTAGCCTAGGGTTAAGGTTAGGCTTAGGGTTAGGCTTAGGGTACGGCTTAGGGTACGGGTTCGGGGAGGGCTTCGGGTACGGCGTAGGGTATGGGTTAGGGTTAGGGTTAGGGTTAGTGTTAGGGTTAGGGCTCGGTTTAGGGTACGGGTTAGGATTAGGGTACGTGTTAGGGCTAGGGTAGGGGTTAGGGTTAGGGTACGCGTTAGGGTTAGGGTAGTGATTAAACCTATCCCACTCTCTAGATACCACTTAGCACATAAAGGAATATTATTTGGGGGTCCAGCCATGGAGAAGAGTTTAGACACTAGGATTAGATAAGGAACACACCCATTATAAAGAAATCACATAAGGATTCTCTTTTTAAGCTGTTCCTTAAAACACTAGTGCTTAGGAAATCTATTGGATTCACAAGCAGTCAAGGGTAGCCTAGGGTTAGGGTTAGGCTTAGGGTTAGGCTTAGGGTACGGCTTAGGGTACGTGTTCGGGGAGGGCTTCGGGTACGGCGTAGGGTATGGGTTAGGGTTAGGGTTAGGGTTAGTGTTAGTGTTAGGGCTTGGTTTAGTGTACGGGTTAGGATTAGGGTACGTGTTAGGGTTAGGGTAGGGGTTAGGGTTAGGGTACGCGTTACGGTTAGGGTAGTTATTAAACCTATCCCACTCTCTAGATACCCCTTAGCACGTAAAGGAATATTATTTTGGGGGTCCAGCCATGGAGAAGAGTTTAGGCACTAAGATAAGATAAGGAACACACCCATTATAAAGAAATCACAATAGGATTCTCTTTTTAAGCTGTTCCTTAAAACACTAGTGCTTAGGAAATCTATTGGAGGCAGAAGCAGTCAAGGGTAGCCTAGGGTTAGGATTAGGCTTAGGGTTAGGCTTAGGGTACGCCTTAGGGTACGTGTTCTGGGAGGGCTTCGGGTACGGCGTAGGGTATGGGTTAGGGTTAGGGTTAGGGTTAGTGTTAGGGTAAGGGCTCGGTTTAGGGTACGGGTTAGGATTAGGGTACGTGTTAGGGTTAGGGTAGGGGTTAGGGTTAGGGTACGCGTTAGGGTTAGGGTAGTTATTAAACCTATCCCACTCTCTAGATACCCCTTAGCACGTAAAGGAATATTATTTGGGGGTCCAGCCATGGAGAAGAGTTTAGACACTAAGATAATATAAGGAACACACACATTATAAAGAAATCACATTAGGATTCTCTTTTTAAGCTGTTCCTTAAAACACTAGTGCTTAGGAAATCTATTGGAGGCAGAAGCAGTCAAGGGTAGCCTAGGGTTAGGGTTAGGCTTAGGGTTAGGCTTAGGGTACGGCTTAGGGTACGGGTTCGGGGAGGGCTTCGGGTGCGGCGTAGGGTATGGGTTAGGGTTAGGGTTAGGGTTAGTGTTAGGGTTAGAGCTCGGTTTAGGGTACGGGTTAGGATTAGGGTACGTGTTAGGGCTAGGGTAGGGGTTAGGGTTAGGGTACGCATTAGGGTTAGGGTAGTGATTAAACCTATCCCACTCTCTAGATACCCCTTAGCACATAAAGGAATATTATTTGGGGGTCCAGCCATGGAGAAGAGTTTAGACACTAGGATTAGATAAGGAACACACCCATTATAAAGAAATCACATTAGGATTCTCTTTTTAAGCTGTTCCTTAAAACACTAGTGCTTAGGAAATCTATTGGAGGCAGAAGCAGTCAAGGGTAGCCTAGGGTTAGGGTTAGCCTTAGGGTTCGGCTTAGGGTACGCCTTAGGGTACGGGTTCGGGGAGGGCTTCGGGAACGGCGTAGGGTATGGGTTAGGGTTAGGGTTAGGGTTAGTGTTAGGGTTAGGGCTCGGTTTAGGGTACGGGTTAGGATTAGGGTACGTGTTAGGGTTAGGGTAGGGTTTGGGGTTAGGGTACGCGTTAGGGTTAGGGTAGTTATTAAACCTATCCCACTCTCTAGATACCTCTTAGCACGTAAAGGAATATTATTTGGGGGTCCAGCCATGGAGAAGAGTTTAGACACTAAGATAATATAAGGAACACACACATTATAAAGAAATCACATTAGGATTCTCTTTTTAAGCTGTTCCTTAAAACACTAGTGCTTAGGAAATCTATTGGAGGCAGAAGCAGTCAAGGGTAGCCTAGGGTTAGGTTTAGGCTTAGGGTTAGGCTTAGGGTACGGCTTAGGTTACGGGTTCGGGGAGGGCTTCGGGTGCGGCGTAGGGTATGGGTTAGGGTTAGGGTTAGGGTTAGTGTTAGGGTTAGGGCTCGGTTTAGGGTACGCGTTAGGATTAGGGTACGTGTTAGGACTAGGGTAGGGGTTAGGGTTAGGGTACGCGTTAGGGTTAGGGTAGTGATTAAACCTATCCCACTCTCTAGATACCCCTTAGCACATAAAGGAATATTATTTGGGGTTCCAGCCATGGAGAAGAGTTTAGACACTAGGATTAGATAAGGAACACACCCATTATAAAGAAATCACATTAGGATTCTCTTTTTAAGCTGTTCCTTAAAACACTAGTGCTTAGGAAATCTATTGGAGGCAGAAGCAGGCAAGGGTAGCCTAGGGTTAGGGTTAGCCTTAGGGTTCGGCTTAGGGTACGCCTTAGGGTACGGGTTCGGGGAGGGCTTCGGGTACGGCGTAGGGTATGGGTTAGGGTTAGGGTTAGGGTTAGTGTTAGGGTTAGGGCTCGGTTTAGGGTACGGGTTAGGGTTAGGGTAGGGGTTGGGGTTAGGGTACGCGTTAGGGTTAGGGTAGTTATTAAACCTATCCCACTCTCTAGATACCCCTTAGCACGTAAAGGAATATTATTTGGGGGTCCAGCCATGGAGCAGAGTTTAGACACTAAGATAATATAAGGAACACACACATTATAAAGAAATCACATTAGGATTCTCTTTTTAAGCTGTTCCTTAAAACACTAGTGCTTAGGAAATCTATTGGAGGCAGAAGCAGTCAAGGGTAGCCTAGGGTTAGGGTTAGGCTTAGGGTTAGGCTTAGGGTACGGCTTAGGGTACGGGTTCGGGGAGGGCTTCGGGTACGGCGTAGGGTATGGGTTAGGGTTAGGGTTAGGGTTAGTGTTAGGGTTAGGGCTCGGTTTAGGGTACGGGTTAGGATTAGGGTACGTGTTAGGGCTAGGGTAGGGGTTAGGGTTAGGGTACGCGTTAGGGTTAGGGTAGTGATTAAACCTATCCCACTCTCTAGATACCCCTTAGCACATAAAGGAATATTATTTGGGGGTCCAGCCATGGAGAAGAGTTTAGACACTAGGATTAAATAAGGAACACACCCATTATAAAGAAATCACATAAGGATTCTCTTTTTAAGCTGTTCCTTAAAACACTAGTGCTTAGGAAATCTATTGGATTCACAAGCAGTCAAGGGTAGCCTAGGGTTAGGGTTAGGCTTAGGGTTAGGCTTAGGGTACGGCTTAGGGTACGTGTTCGGGGAGGGCTTCGGGTACGGCGTAGGGTATGGGTTAGGGTTAGGGTTAGGGTTAGTGTTAGTGTTAGGGCTCGGTTTAGTGTACGGGTTAGGATTAGGGTACGTGTTAGGGTTAGGGTAGGGGTTAGGGTTAGGGTACGCGTTAAGGTTAGGGTAGTTATTAAACCTATCCCACTCTCTAGATACCCCTTAGCACGTAAAGGAATATTATTTTGGGGGTCCAGCCATGGAGAAGAGTTTAGGCACTAAGATAAGATAAGGAACACACCCATTATAAAGAAATCACAATAGGATTCTCTTTTTAAGCTGTTCCATAAAACACTAGTGCTTAGGAAATCTATTGGAGGCAGAAGCAGTCAAGGGTAGCCTAGGGTTAGGGTTAGGCTTAGGGTTAGGCTTAGGGTACGCCTTAGGGTACGGGTTCTGGGAGGGCTTCGGGTACGGCGTAGGGTATGGGTTAGGGTTAGGGTTAGGGTTAGTGTTAGGGTAAGGGCTCGGTTTAGGGTACGGGTTAGGATTAGGGTACGTGTTAGGGTTAGGGTAGGGGTTAGGGTTAGGGTACGCGTTAGGGTTAGGGTAGTTATTAAACCTATCCCACTCTCTACATACCCCTTAGCACGTAAAGGAATATTATTTGGGGGTCCAGCCATGGAGAAGAGTTTAGACACTAAGATAATATAAGGAACACACACGTTATAAAGAAATCACATTAGGATTCTCTTTTTAAGCTGTTCCTTAAAACACTAGTGCTTAGGAAATCTATTGGAGGCAGAAGCAGTCAAGGGTAGCCTAGGGTTAGGTTTAGGCTTAGGGTTAGGCTTAGGGTACGGCTTAGGGTACGGGTTCGGGGAGGGCTTCGGGTGCGGCGTAGGGTATGGGTTAGGGTTAGGGTTAGTGTTAGGGTTAGGGCTCGGTTTAGGGTACGGGTTAGGATTAGGGTACGTGTTAGGGTTAGGGTAGGGGTTGGGGTTAGGGTACGCGTTAGGGTTAGGGTAGTTATTAAACCTATCCCACTCTCTAGATACCTCTTAGCACGTAAAGGAATATTATTTGGGGGTCCAGCCATGGAGCAGAGTTTAGACACTAACATAATATAAGGAACACACACATTATAAAGAAATCACATTAGTATTCACTTTTTAAGCTGTTCCTTAAAACACTAGTGCTTAGGAAATCTATTGGAGGCAGAAGCAGTCAAGGGTAGCCTAGGGTTAGGGTTAGGCTTATGGTTAGGCTTAGGGTATGGCTTAGGGTCCGGCTTCGGGGAGGGCTACGGGTACGGCGTAGGGTATGGGTTAGGGTTAGGGTTAGGGTTAGTATTAGGGTTAGGGCTCGGTTTAGGGTACGGGTTAGGATTAGGGTACGTGTTAGGGCTAGGGTAGGGGTTAGGGTTAGGGTACGCGTTAGGGTTAGGGTAGTGATTAAACCTATCCCACTCTCTAGATACCCCTTAGCACGTAAAGGAATATTATTTGGGGGTCCAGCCATGGAGAAGAGTTTAGACACTAGGATTAGATAAGGAACACACCCATTATAAAGAAATCACATTAGGATTCTCTTTTTATGCTGTTCCTTAAAACACTAGTGCTTAGGAAATCTATTGGAGGCAGAAGCAGTCAAGGGTAGCCTAGGGTTAGGGTTAGGCTTAGGGTTAGGCTTAGGGTACGGCTTAGGGTACGGGTTCGGGGAGGGCTTCGGGTGCGGCGTAGGGTATGGGTTAGGGTTAGGGTTAGGGTTAGTGTTAGGGTTAGAGCTCGGTTTAGGGTACGGGTTAGGATTAGGGTACGTGTTAGGGCTAGGGTAGGGGTTAGGGTTAGGGTACGCATTAGGGTTAGGGTAGTGATTAAACCTATCCCACTCTCTAGATACCCCTTAGCACATAAAGGAATATTATTTGGGGGTCCAGCCATGGAGAAGAGTTTAGACACTAGGATTACATAAGGAACACACCCATTATAAAGAAATCACATTAGGATTCTCTTTTTAAGCTGTTCCTTAAAACACTAGTGCTTAGGAAATCTATTGGAGGCAGAAGCAGTCAAGGGTAGCCTAGGGTTAGGGTTAGCCTTAGGGTTCGGCTTAGGGTACGCCTTAGGGTACGGGTTCGGGGAGGGCTTCGGGAACGGCGTAGGGTATGGGTTAGGGTTAGGGTTAGGGTTAGTGTTAGGGTTAGGGCTCGGTTTAGGGTACGGGTTAGGATTAGGGTACGTGTTAGGGTTAGGGTAGGGTTTGGGGTTAGGGTACGCGTTAGGGTTAGGGTAGTTATTAAACCTATCCCACTCTCTAGATACCTCTTAGCACGTAAAGGAATATTATTTGGGGGTCCAGCCATGGAGAAGAGTTTAGACACTAAGATAATATAAGGAACACACACATTATAAAGAAATCACATTAGGATTCTCTTTTTAAGCTGTTCCTTAAAACACTAGTGCTTAGGAAATCTATTGGAGGCAGAAGCAGTCAAGGGTAGCCTAGGGTTAGGTTTAGGCTTAGGGTTAGGCTTAGGGTACGGCTTAGGTTACGGGTTCGGGGAGGGCTTCGGGTGCGGCGTAGGGTATGGGTTAGGGTTAGGGTTAGGGTTAGTGTTAGGGTTAGGGCTCGGTTTAGGGTACGCGTTAGGATTAGGGTACGTGTTAGGACTAGGGTAGGGGTTAGGGTTAGGGTACGCGTTAGGGTTAGGGTAGTGATTAAACCTATCCCACTCTCTAGATACCCCTTAGCACATAAAGGAATATTATTTGGGGTTCCAGCCATGGAGAAGAGTTTAGACACTAGGATTAGATAAGGAACACACCCATTATAAAGAAATCACATTAGGATTCTCTTTTTAAGCTGTTCCTTAAAACACTAGTGCTTAGGAAATCTATTGGAGGCAGAAGCAGGCAAGGGTAGCCTAGGGTTAGGGTTAGCCTTAGGGTTCGGCTTAGGGTACGCCTTAGGGTACGGGTTCGGGGAGGGCTTCGGGTACGGCGTAGGGTATGGGTTAGGGTTAGGGTTAGGGTGAGTGTTAGGGTTAGGGCTCGGTTTAGGGTACGGGTTAGGGTTAGGGTAGGGGTTGGGGTTAGGGTACGCGTTAGGGTTAGGGTAGTTATTAAACCTATCCCACTCTCTAGATACCCCTTAGCACGTAAAGGAATATTATTTGGGGGTCCAGCCATGGAGCAGAGTTTAGACACTAAGATAATATAAGGAACACACACATTATAAAGAAATCACATTAGGATTCTCTTTTTAAGCTGTTCCTTAAAACACTAGTGCTTAGGAAATCTATTGTTGGCAGAAGCAGTCAAGGGTAGCCTAGGGTTAGGTTTAGGCTTATGGTTAGGCTTAGGGTACGGCTTAGGGTACGGGTTCGGGGAGGGCTTCGGGTACGGCGTAGTGTATGGGTTAGGGTTAGGGTTAGGGTTAGTGTTAGGGTTAGGGCTCGGTTTAGGGTATGGGTTAGGATTAGGGAACGTGTTAGGGTTAGGGTAGGGGTTAGGGTTAGGGTACGCGTTAGGGTTAGGGTAGTTATTAAACCTATCCCACTCTCTAGATACCCCTTAGCACGTAAAGGAATATTATTTGGGGGTCCAGCCATGGAGAAGAGTTTAGACACTAAGATAATATAAGGAACACACACATTATAAAGAAATCACATTAGGATTCTCTTTTTAAGCTGTTCCTTAAAGCCCTAGTGCTTAGGAAATCTATTGGAGGCAGAAGCAGTCAAGGGTAGCCTAGGGTTAGGGTTAGGCTTAGGGTTAGGCTTAGGGTACGGGTTTGGGGAGGGCTTCGGGTACGGCGTAGGGTATGGTTTAGGGTTAGGGTTAGGGTTAGTGTTAGGGTTAGGGCTCGGTTTAGGGTACGGGTTAGGATTAGGGTACGTGTTAGGGATAGGGTAGGGGTTAGGGTTAGGGTACGCGTTAGGGTTAGGGTAGTTATTAAACCTATCCCACTCTCTAGATATCCCTTAGCACGTAAAGGAATATTATTTGGGGGTCCAGCCATGGAGAAGAGTTTAGACACTAAGATAATATAAGGAACACACCCATTATAAAGAAATCACATTAGGATTCTCTTTTTATGCTGTTCCTTAAAACACTAGTGCTTAGGAAATCTATTGGATTCAGAAGCAGTCAAGGGTAGCCTAGGGTTAGGGTTAGGCTTAGGGTTAGGCTTAGGGTACGGCTTAGGGTACGTGTTCGGGGAGGGCTTCGGGTACGGCGTAGGGTATGGGTTAGGGTTAGGGTTAGGGTTAGTGTTAGGGTTAGGGCTCGGTTTAGGGTACAGGTTAGGATTAGGGTACGTGTTAGGGTTAGGGTAGGGGTTAGGGTTAGGGTACGCGTTACGGTTAGGGTAGTTATTAAACCTATCCCACTCTCTAGATACCCCTTAGCACGTAAAGGAATATTATTTGGGGGTCCAGCCATGGAGAAGAGTTTAGACACTAAGATAATATAAGGAACACACACATTATAAAGAAATCACATTAGGATTCTCTTTTTAAGCTGTTCCTTAAAACACTAGTGCTTAGGAAATCTATTGGAGGCAGAAGCAGTCAAGGGTAGCCTAGGGTTAGGGTTAGGCTTAGGGTTAGGCTTAGGGTACGGCTTAGGGTACGGGTTCGGGGAGGGCTTCGGGTACGGCGTAGGGTATGGGTTAGGGTTAGGGTTAGGGTTAGTGTTAGGGTTAGGGCTCGGTTTAGGGTACGGGTTAGGATTAGGGTACGTGTTAGGGCTAGGGTAGGGGTTAGGGTTAGGGTACGCGTTAGGGTTAGGGTAGTGATTAAACCTATCCCACTCTCTAGATACCACTTAGCACATAAAGGAATATTATTTGGGGGTCCAGCCATGGAGAAGAGTTTAGACACTAGGATTAGATAAGGAACACACCCATTATAAAGAAATCACATAAGGATTCTCTTTTTAAGCTGTTCCTTAAAACACTAGTGCTTAGGAAATCTATTGGATTCACAAGCAGTCAAGGGTAGCCTAGGGTTAGGGTTAGGCTTAGGGTTAGGCTTAGGGTACGGCTTAGGGTACGTGTTCGGGGAGGGCTTCGGGTACGGCGTAGGGTATGGGTTAGGGTTAGGGTTAGGGTTAGTGTTAGTGTTAGGGCTCGGTTTAGTGTACGGGTTAGGATTAGGGTACGTGTTAGGGTTAGGGTAGGGGTTAGGGTTAGGGTACGCGTTACGGTTAGGGTAGTTATTAAACCTATCCCACTCTCTAGATACCCCTTAGCACGTAAAGGAATATTATTTTGGGGGTCCAGCCATGGAGAAGAGTTTAGGCACTAAGATAAGATAAGGAACACACCCATTATAAAGAAATCACAATAGGATTCTCTTTTTAAGCTGTTTCTTAAAACACTAGTGCTTAGGAAATCTATTGGAGGCAGAAGCAGTCAAGGGTAGCCTAGGGTTAGGGTTAGGCTTAGGGTTAGGCTTAGGGTACGCCTTAGGGTACGGGTTCTGGGAGGGCTTCGGGTACGGCGTAGGGTATGGGTTAGGGTTAGGGTTAGGGTTAGTGTTAGGGTAAGGGCTCGGTTTAGGGTACGGGTTAGGATTAGGGTACGTGTTAGGGTTAGGGTAGGGGTTAGGGTTAGGGTACGCGTTAGGGTTAGGGTAGTTATTAAACCTATCCCACTCTCTACATACCCCTTAGCACGTAAAGGAATATTATTTGGGGGTCCAGCCATGGAGAAGAGTTTAGACACTAAGATAATATAAGGAACACACACATTATAAAGAAATCACATTAGGATTCTCTTTTTAAGCTGTTCCTTAAAACACTAGTGCTTAGGAAATCTATTGGAGGCAGAAGCAGTCAAGGGTAGCCTAGGGTTAGGTTTAGGCTTAGGGTTAGGCTTAGGGTACGGCTTAGGGTACGGGTTCGGGGAGGGCTTCGGGTGCGGCGTAGGGTATGGGTTAGGGTTAGGGTTAGTGTTAGGGTTAGGGCTCGGTTTAGGGTACGGGTTAGGATTAGGGTACGTGTTAGTGTTAGGGTAGGGGTTGGGGTTAGGGTACGCGTTAGGGTTAGGGTAGTTATTAAACCTATCCCAATCTCTAGATACCTCTTAGCACGTAAAGGAATATTATTTGGGGGTCCAGACATGGAGCAGAGTTTAGACACTAAGATAATATAAGGAACACACACATTATAAAGAAATCACATTAGGATTCACTTTTTAAGCTGTTCCTTAAAACACTAGTGCTTAGGAAATCTATTGGAGGCAGAAGCAGTCAAGGGTAGCCTAGGGTTAGGGTTAGGCTTATGGTTAGGCTTAGGGTACGGCTTAGGGTCCGGGTTCGGGGAGGGCTACGGGTACGGCATAGGGTATGGGTTAGGGTTAGGGTTAGGGTTAGTGTTAGGGTTAGGGCTCGGTTTAGGGTACAGGTTAGGATTAGGGTACGTGTTAGGGCTAGGGTAGGGGTTAGGGTTAGGGTACGCGTTAGGGTTAGGGTAGTGATTAAACCTATCCCACTCTCTAGATACCCCTTAGAACATAAAGGAATATTATTTGGGGGTCCAGCCATGGAGAAGAGTTTAGACACTAGGATTAGATAAGGAACACACCCATTATAAAGAAATCACATTAGGATTCTCTTTTTATGCTGTTCCTTAAAACACTAGTGCTTAGGAAATCTATTGGATTCAGAAGCAGTCAAGGGTAGCCTAGGGTTAGGGTTAGGCTTAGGGTTAGGCTTAGGGTACGGCTTAGGGTACGGGTTCGGGGAGGGCTTCGGGTACGGCGTAGTGTATGGGTTAGGGTTAGGGTTAGGGTTAGTGTTAGGGTTAGGGCTCGGTTTAGGGTACGGGTTAGGATTAGGGAACGTGTTAGGGTTAGGGTAGGGGTTAGGGTTAGGGTACGCGTTAGGGTTAGGGTAGTTATTAAACCTATCCCACTCTCTAGATACCCCTTAGCACGTAAAGGAATATTATTTGGGGGTCCAGCCATGGAGAAGAGTTTAGACACTAAGATAATATAAGGAACACACACATTATAAAGAAATCACATTAGGATTCTCTTTTTAAGCTGTTCCTTAAAGCCCTAGTGCTTAGGAAATCTATTGGAGGCAGAAGCAGTCAAGGGTAGCCTAGGGTTAGGGTTAGGCTTAGGGTTAGGCTTAGGGTACAGCTTAGGGTACGGGTTTGGGGAGGGCTTCGGGTACGGCGTAGGGTATGGGTTAGGGTTAGGGTTAGGGTTAGTGTTAGGGTTAGGGCTCGGTTTAGGGTACGGGTTAGGATTAGGGTACGTGTTAGGGATAGGGTAGGGGTTAGGGTTAGGGTACGCGTTAGGGTTAGGGTAGTTATTAAACCTATCCCACTCTCTAGATACCCCTTAGCACGTAAAGGAATATTATTTGGGGGTCCAGCCATGGAGCAGAGTTTAGACACTAAGATAATATAAGGAACACACACATTATAAAGAAATCACATTAGGATTCTCTTTTTAAGCTGTTCCTTAAAACACTAGTGCTTAGGAAATCTATTGGAGGCAGAAGCAGTCAAGGGTAGCCTAGGGTTAAGGTTAGGCTTAGGGTTAGGCTTAGGGTACGGCTTAGGGTACGGGTTCGGGGAGGGCTTCGGGTACGGCGTAGGGTATGGGTTAGGGTTAGGGTTAGGGTTAGTGTTAGGGTTAGGGCTCGGTTTAGGGTACGGGTTAGGATTAGGGTACGTGTTAGGGCTAGGGTAGGGGTTAGGGTTAGGGTACGCGTTAGGGTTAGGGTAGTGATTAAACCTATCCCACTCTCTAGATACCACTTAGCACATAAAGGAATATTATTTGGGGGTCCAGCCATGGAGAAGAGTTTAGACACTAGGATTAGATAAGGAACACACCCATTATAAAGAAATCACATAAGGATTCTCTTTTTAAGCTGTTCCTTAAAACACTAGTGCTTAGGAAATCTATTGGATTCACAAGCAGTCAAGGGTAGCCTAGGGTTAGGGTTAGGCTTAGGGTTAGGCTTAGTGTACGGCTTAGGGTACGTGTTCGGGGAGGGCTTCGGGTACGGCGTAGGGTATGGGTTAGGGTTAGGGTTAGGGTTAGTGTTAGTGTTAGGGCTTGGTTTAGTGTACGGGTTAGGATTAGGGTACGTGTTAGGGTTAGGGTAGGGGTTAGGGTTAGGGTACGCGTTACGGTTAGGGTAGTTATTAAACCTATCCCACTCTCTAGATACCCCTTAGCACGTAAAGGAATATTATTTTGGGGGTCCAGCCATGGAGAAGAGTTTAGGCACTAAGATAAGATAAGGAACACACCCATTATAAAGAAATCACAATAGGATTCTCTTTTTAAGCTGTTCCTTAAAACACTAGTGCTTAGGAAATCTATTGGAGGCAGAAGCAGTCAAGGGTAGCCTAGGGTTAGGGTTAGGCTTAGGGTTAGGCTTAGGGTACGCCTTAGGGTACGGGTTCTGGGAGGGCTTCGGGTACGGCGTAGGGTATGGGTTAGGGTTCGGGTTAGGGTTAGTGTTAGGGTAAGGGCTCGGTTTAGGGTACGGGTTAGGATTAGGGTACGTGTTAGGGTTAGGGTAGGGGTTAGGGTTAGGGTACGCGTTAGGGTTAGGGTAGTTATTAAACCTATCCCACTCTCTACATACCCCTTAGCACGTAAAGGAATATTATTTGGGGGTCCAGCCATGGAGAAGAGTTTAGACACTAAGATAATATAAGGAACACACACATTATAAAGAAATCACATTAGGATTCTCTTTTTAAGCTGTTCCTTAAAACACTAGTGCTTAGGAAATCTATTGGAGGCAGAAGCAGTCAAGGGTAGCCTAGGGTTAGGTTTAGGCTTAGGGTTAGGCTTAGGGTACGGCTTAGGGTACGGGTTCGGGGAGGGCTTCGGGTGCGGCGTAGGGTATGGGTTAGGGTTAGGGTTAGGGTTAGTGTTAGGGTTAGGGCTCGGTTTAGGGTACGGGTTAGGATTAGGGTACGTGTTAGGGCTAGGGTAGGGGTTAGGGTTAGGGTACGCGTTAGGGTTAGGGTAGTGATTAAACCTATCCCACTCTCTAGATACCCCTTAGCACATAAAGGAATATTATTTGGGGTTCCAGCCATGGAGAAGAGTTTAGACACTAGGATTAGATAAGGAACACACCCATTATAAAGAAATCACATTAGGATTCTCTTTTTAAGCTGTTCCTTAAAACACTAGTGCTTAGGAAATCTATTGGAGGCAGAAGCAGTCAAGGGTAGCCTAGGGTTAGGGTTAGCCTTAGGGTTCGGCTTAGGGTACGCCTTAGGGTACAGGTTCGGGGAGGGCTTCGGGTACGGCGTAGGGTATGGGTTAGGGTTAGGGTTAGGGTTAGTGTTAGGGTTAGGGCTCGGTTTAGGGTACGGGTTAGGATTAGGGTACGTGTTAGGGTTAGGGTAGGGGTTGGGGTTAGGGTACGCGTTAGGGTTAGGGTAGTTATTAAACCTATCCCACTCTCTAGATACCCCTTAGCACGTAAAGGAATATTATTTGGGGGTCCAGCCATGGAGCTGAGTTTAGACACTAAGATAATATAAGGAACACACACATTATAAAGAAATCACATTAGGATTCTCTTTTTAAGCTGTTCCTTAAAACACTAGTGCTTAGGAAATCTATTGGAGGCAGAAGCAGTCAAGGGTAGCCTAGGGTTAGGGTTAGGCTTATGGTTAGGCTTAGGGTACGGCTTAGGGTACGGGTTCGGGGAGGGCTTCGGGTACGGCGTAGGGTATGGGTTAGGGTTAGGGTTAGGGTTAGTGTTAGGGTTAGGGCTCGGTTTAGGGTACAGGTTAGGATTAGGGTACGTGTTAGGGCTAGGGTAGGGGTTAGGGTTAGGGTACGCGTTATGGTTAGGGTAGTTATTAAACCTATCCCACTCTCTAGATACCCCTTAGCACGTAAAGGAATATTATTTGGGGGTCCAGCCATGGAGAAGAGTTTAGGCACTAAGATAAGATAAGGAACACACCCTTTATAAAGAAATCACATTAGGATTCTCTTTTTAAGCTGTTCCTTAAAACACTAGTGCTTAGGAAATCTATTGGAGGCAGAAGCAGTCAAGGGTAGCCTAGGGTTACGGTTAGGCTTAGGGTTAGGCTTAGGGTACGCCTTAGGGTACGGGTTCGGGGAGGGCTTCGGGTACGGCGTAGTGTATGGGTTAGGGTTAGGGTTAGGGTTAGTGTTAGGGTTAAGGCTCGGTTTAGGGTACGGGTTAGGATTAGGGTACGTGTTAGGGTTAGGGTAGGGGTTAGGGTTAGGGTACGCGTTAGGGTTAGGGTAGTTATTAAACCTATCCCACTCTCTAGATACCCCTTAGCACGTAAAGGAATATTATTTGGGGGTCCAGCCATGGAGAAGAGTTTAGGCACTAAGATAAGATAAGGAACACACCCATTATAAAGAAATCACATTAGGATTCTCTTTTTAAGCTGTTCCTTAAAACACTAGTGCTTAGGAAATCTATTGGAGGCAGAAGCAGTCAAGGGTAGCCTAGGGTTACGGTTAGGCTTAGGGTTAGGCTTAGGGTACGCCTTAGGGTACGGGTTCGGGGAGGGCTTCGGGTACGGCGTAGTGTATGGGTTAGGGTTAGGGTTAGGGTTAGTGTTAGGGTTAAGGCTCGGTTTAGGGTACGGGTTAGGATTAGGGTACGTGTTAGGGTTAGGGTAGGGGTTAGGGTTAGGGTACGCGTTAGGGTTAGGGTAGTTATTAAACCTATCCCACTCTCTAGATACCCCTTAGCACGTAAAGGAATATTATTTGGGGGTCCAGCCATGGAGAAGAGTTTAGACACTAAGATAATATAAGGAACACACACATTATAAAGAAATCACATTAGGATTCTCTTTTTAAGCTGTTCCTTAAAGCCCTAGTGCTTAGGAAATCTATTGGAGGCAGAAGCAGTCAAGGGTAGCCTAGGGTTAGGGTTAGGCTTAGGGTTAGGCTTAGGGTACGGCTTAGGGTACGGGTTTGGGGAGGGCTTCGGGTACGGCGTAGGGTATGGGTTAGGGTTAGGGTTAGGGTTAGTGTTAGGGTTAGGGCTCGGTTTAGGATACGGGTTAGGATTAGGGTACGTGTTAGGGTTAGGGTAGGGGTTAGGGTTAGGGTACGCGTTAGGGTTAGGGTAGTTATTAAACCTATCCCACTCTCTAGATACCCCTTAGCACGTAAAGGAATATTATTTGGGGGTCCAGCCATGGAGAAGAGTTTAGACACTAAGATAATATAAGGAACACACACATTATAAAGAAATCACATTAGGATTCTCTTTTTAAGCTGTTCCTTAAAACACTAGTGCTTAGGAAATCTATTGGAGGCAGAAGCAGTCAAGGGTAGCCTAGGGTTAGGGTTAGGCTTAGGGTTAGGCTTAGGGTACGGCTTAGGGTACGGGTTCGGGGAGGGCTTCGGGTACGGCGTAGGGTATGGGTTAGGGTTAGGGTTAGGGTTAGTGTTAGGGTTAGGGCTCGGTTTAGGGTACGGGTTAGGATTAGGGTACGTGTTAGGGCTAGGGTAGGGGTTAGGGTTAGGGTACGCATTAGGGTTAGGGTAGTGATTAAACCTATCCCACTCTCTAGATACCCCTTAGCACATAAAGGAATATTATTTGGGGGTCCAGCCATGGAGAAGAGTTTAGACACTAGGATTAGATAAGGAACACACCCATTATAAAGAAATCACATTAGGATTCTCTTTTTAAGCTGTTCCTTAAAACACTAGTGCTTAGGAAATCTATTGGATTCACAAGCAGTCAAGGGTAGCCTAGGGTTAGGGTTAGGCTTAGGGTTAGGCTTAGGGTACGGCTTAGGGTACGTGTTCGGGGAGGGCTTCGGGTACGGCATAGGGTATGGGTTAGGGTTAGGGTTAGGGTTAGTGTTAGGGTTAGGGCTCGGTTTAGTGTACGGGTTAGGATTAGGGTACGTGTTAGGGTTAGGGTAGGGGTTAGGGTTAGGGTACGCGTTATGGTGAGGGTAGTTATTAAACCTATCCCACTCTCTACATACCCCTTAGCACGTAAAGGAATATTACTTGGGGGTCCAGCCATGGAGAAGAGTTTAGACACTAAGATAATATAAGGAACACACACATTATAAAGAAATCACATTAGGATTCTCTTTTTAAGCTGTTCCTTAAAACCCTAGTGCTTAGGAAATCTATTGGAGGCAGAAGCAGTCAAGGGTAGCCTAGGGTTAGGGTTAGGCTTAGGGTTAGGCTTAGGGTACGGCTTAGGGTACGGGTTTGGGGAGAGCTTCGGGTACGGCGTAGGGTATGGGTTAGGGTTAGTGTTAGGGTTAGTGTTAGGGTTAGGGCTCGGTTTAGGGTACGGGTTAGGATTAGGGTACGTGTTAGGGTTAGGGTAGGGGTTAGGGTTAGGGTACGCGTTAGGGTTAGGGTAGTTATTAAACCTATCCCACTCTCTAGATAACCCTCAGCACGTAAAGGAATATTATTTGGGGGTCCAGCCATGGAGAAGAGTTTAGACACTAAGATAATATAAGGAACACACACATTATAAAGAAATCACATTAGGATTCTCTTTTTAAGCTGTTCCTTAAAGCACTAGTGCTTAGGAAATCTATTGGAGGCAGAAGCAGTCAAGGGTAGCCTAGGGTTAAGGTTAGGCTTAGGGTTAGGCTTAGGGTACGGCTTAGGGTACGGGTTCGGGGAGGGCTTCGGGTACGGCGTAGGGTATGGGTTAGGGTTAGGGTTAGGGTTAGTGTTAGGTTTAGGGCTCGGTTTAGGGTACGGGTTAGGATTAGGGTACGTGTTATTGATAGGGTAGGGGTTAGGGTTAGGGTACGCGTTAGGGTTAGGGTAGTTATTAAACCTATCCCACTCTCTAGGTACCCCTTACAACATAAAGGAATATTATTTGGGGGTCCAGCCATGGAGAAGAGTTTAGACACTAAGATAATATAAGGAACACACCCATTATAAAGAAATCACATTAGGATTCTCTTTTTAAGCTGTTCCTTAAAACACTAGTGCTTAGGAAATCTATTGGAGGCAGAAGCAGTCAAGGGTAGCCTAGGGTTAGGGTTAGGCTTAGGGTTAGGCTTAGGGTACGGCTTAGGGTACGGGTTCGGGGAGGGCTTCGGGTACGGCGTAGGGTATGGGTTAGGGTTAGGGTTAGGGTTAGTGTTAGGGTTAGGGCTCGGTTTAGGGTACGGGTTAGGATTAGGGTACGTGTTAGGGGTAGGGTAGGGGTTAGGGTTAGGGTACGCGTTAGGGTTAGGGTAGTGATTAAACCTATCCCACTCTCTAGATACCACTTAGCACATAAAGGAATATTATTTGGGGGTCCAGCCATGGAGAAGAGTTTAGACACTAGGATTAGATAAGGAACACACCCATTATAAAGAAATCACATAAGGATTCTCTTTTTAAGCTGTTCCTTAAAACACTAGTGCTTAGGAAATCTATTGGATTCACAAGCAGTCAAGGGTAGCCTAGGGTTAGGGTTAGGCTTAGGGTTAGGCTTAGGGTACGGCTTAGGGTACGTGTTCGGGGAGGGCTTCGGGTACGGCGTAGGGTATGGGTTAGGGTTAGGGTTAGGGTTAGTGTTAGGGTTAGGGCTCGGTTTAGGGTACAGGATAGGATTAGGGTACGTGTTAGGGTTAGGGTAGGGGTTAGGGTTAGGGTACGCGTTATGGTTAGGGTAGTTATTAAACCTATCCCACTCTCTAGATACCCCTTAGCACGTAAAGGAATATTATTTGGGGGTCCAGCCATGGAGAAGAGTTTAGGCACTAAGATAAGATAAGGAACACACCCATTATAAAGAAATCACATTAGGATTCTCTTTTTAAGCTGTTCCTTAAAACACTAGTGCTTAGGAAATCTATTGGAGGCAGAAGCAGTCAAGGGTAGCCTAGGGTTACGGTTAGGCTTAGGGTTAGGCTTAGGGTACGCCTTAGGGTACGGGTTCGGGGAGGGCTTCGGGTACGGCGTAGTGTATGGGTTAGGGTTAGGGTTAGGGTTAGTGTTAGGGTTAAGGCTCGGTTTAGGGTACGGGTTAGGATTAGGGTACGTGTTAGGGTTAGGGTAGGGGTTAAGGTTAGGGTACGCGTTAGGGTTAGGGTAGTTATTAAACCTATCCCACTCTCTAGATACCCCTTAGCACGTAAAGCAATATTATTTGGGGGTCCAGCCATGGAGAAGAGTTTAGACACTAAGATAATATAAGGAACACACACATTATAAAGAAATCACATTAGGATTCTCTTTTTAAGCTGTTCCTTAAAGCCCTAGTGCTTAGGAAATCTATTGGAGGCAGAAGAAGTCAAGGGTAGCCTAGGGTTAGGGTTAGGCTTAGGGTTAGGCTTAGGGTACGGCTTAGGGTACGGGTTTGGGGAGGGCTTCGGGTACGGCGTAAGGTATGGGTTAGGGTTAGGGTTAGGGTTAGTGTTAGGGTTAGGGCTCGGTTTAGGGTACGGGTTAGGATTAGGGTACGTGTTAGGGTTAGGGTAGGGGTTAGGGTTAGGGTACGCGTTAGGGTTAGGGTAGTTATTAAACCTATCCCACTCTCTAGATACCCCTTAGCACGTAAAGGAATATTATTTGGGGGTCCAGCCATGGAGAAGAGTTTAGACACTAAGATAATATAAGGAACACACACATTATAAAGAAATCACATTAGGATTCTCTTTTTAAGCTGTTCCTTAAAACACTAGTGCTTAGGAAATCTATTGGAGGCAGAAGCAGTCAAGGGTAGCCTAGGGTTAGGGTTAGGCTTAGGGTTAGGCTTAGGGTACGGCTTAGGGTACGGGTTCGGGGAGGGCTTCGGGTACGGCGTAGGGTATGGGTTAGGGTTAGGGTTAGGGTTAGTGTTAGGGTTAGGGCTCGGTTTAGGGTACGGGTTAGGATTAGGGTACGTGTTAGGGCTAGGGTAGGGGTTAGGGTTAGGGTACGCATTAGGGTTAGGGTAGTGATTAAACCTATCCCACTCTCTAGATACCCCTTAGCACGTAAAGGTATATTATTTGGGGGTCCAGCCATGGAGAAGAGTTTAGACACTAAGATAATATAAGGAACACACACATTATAAAGAAATCACATTAGGATTCTCTTTTTAAGCTGTTCCTTAAAACACTAGTGCTTAGGAAATCTATTGGAGGCAGAAGCAGTCAAGGGTAGCCTAGGGTTAAGGTTAGGCTTAGGGTTAGGCTTAGGGTACGGCTTAGGGTACGGGTTCGGGGAGGGCTTCGGGTACGGCGTAGGGTATGGGTTAGGGTTAGGGTTAGGGTTAGTGTTAGGGTTAGGGCTCGGTTTAGGGTACGGGTTAGGATTAGGGTACGTGTTATTGATAGGGTAGGGGTTAGGGTTAGTGTACGCGTTAGGGTTAGGGTAGTTATTAGACCTATCCCACTCTCTAGGTACCCCTTACAACATAAAGGAATATTATTTGGGGGTCCAGCCATGGAGAAGAGTTTAGACACTAAGATAATATAAGGAACACACCCATTATAAAGAAATCACATTAGGATTCTCTTTTTAAGCTGTTCCTTAAAACACTAGTGCTTAGGAAATCTATTGGAGGCAGAAGCAGTCAAGGGTAGCCTAGGGTTAGGGTTAGGCTTAGGGTTAGGCTTAGGGTACGGCTTAGGGTACGTGTTCGGGGAGGGCTTCGGGTACGGCGTAGGGTATGGGTTAGGGTTAGGGTTAGGGTTAGTGTTAGGGTTAGGGCTCGGTTTAGGGTACAGTTTAGGATTAGGGTACGTGTTAGGGTTAGGGTAGGGGTTAGGGTTAGGGTACGCGTTACG